>NC_142523.1:7897923-8060423 GCF_964205215.1 Stylophora pistillata
ACATTTTTTAAGTTATGCCACGGTTCGTGTAGTCGTTTTACAGAATAGAAAACCTCCCGTCAAAACTCATTTAAGACTCAGAATAGTGGTTTGCTAATGTAATGTGATGTTAGGTAATGTAATTATTTATTTAATGTCGAAAACATGGGAAGTGCTTGCGCAATATATCTTCCGAGCCAGAGGCTCATGTTAAAAAACGCTCGACAAACTAAGAAATACGAGAGTTATCCATCTACAAGTATTAAGAGAAACTTGAGAGCATCTGAATTTAAGAAAAAAATATGAATATATATATGTAGATTTGATTATATAATATATTAGATATGAATTTTATAAATATAAACCAGCCCAAAAGTGAATAAAAATATGAACAGATAAAGTTAAATACAGTTCATACATTGGCACCCTGTGAAATTGACATTATTCAGCCGAGCACGAGTTTGTGCTCGGCTGAAAAATGTCAATACAATCAAGCGCCGCAGAATTAATGAACGTTTTTCTTAACCTGTGTGTTTAAATTTTAGGTCCCATCGAAAACTTAACCAGGTCAACCCTTTCCTCAGCATTAGCTATTACAACTTCACCTTCTGTATCAACATCACTTTCTACGGTAGGGAATGTAAAAAGAGAGAAAGACCAAAAATGCGCGGAGTATATATTCAAGAATCTATGGGTTACATGGAAAAATTGCGAGAAAAATTGTCAGTATAATGTAAATAAGTATAAATAGTCTGCTTTACTTTGCAAAAGGATAAAACTGCTGTCGCAAAAATAGTTCCTTTTTCTCTATTGCTCTTAGCAGACGGCCGTCACAAGGTGATCATGGACAAAAGATGGACCAACCCTCTTATGTAAATATGTTCTAAAAATTCTGTAATTACTTCAACAGAACGCATTTTTTGCCGAAACATACTCTATAAGACTGGATAAAGTGCTCATTTTAGAACCATTCAACCAAAATAAGCATTTGAAATTCGTTTAGGGGGCACTTTTATAAAGCTTGTTAGGGCGCACTCCGTTATATGTGCTTTGGGTGCACTTTAAAGTCGTTTAAAGAGCGTACTTCTGGTCATTTAAAAGAGCTTGCTTTGAAGCTTAGGTCAAAATAAGCGCTCTTTTAGTTATTTTTTTTAAAAAAAAAAACTATATGTTAGCGTATAGATTGGTGTATTGTGGTGTAGTGTAACCTGATCAGCGCAATTTGGTGTATCTCTAAGCAATCTGATTGGCGCATCTTCTTTTTGTAGTATCTCATCGCAATGTGATTGGCCCAATTTTTTGGTGTATCACAAACCAATCAGATTGTAGTATTTTTCGATGTCGCACCAATCAGAGCGTTCTTGCTAATTTGTGGTTTGACAGGTCTTCAAATTTCAGCGAATCAACACTACATTGGAGAGAGAGGTTCGCGAATTAAGGAAATGTATCAGTCGTGTTGGGAAAGTGGTGGAGTTGTGATCGTTGTACGACTATGCTTATTCCTTCTGAAGGAGACTGAGTGGAACATGAGAAAAACTTTGAATCAAATATTACGTCAGATGTTGATAGGAGCAGCTTCAGGATATCACATTGCTATATATGAGTTAATCAGCGATTCCAATTTTGAATTTCGCTCAAGGAACGAGGTAAGATGACATCTACAAGAGTTGTAAGATCATCTATTCAGCGTAATGGCTCATGTCCTTCGTGGGGATTTTATGATCTGTCTGGATTTGAAAGGTCGACAGGGAACTTTTTCTACCGATTAGGGAGTGAAAGCGAGCATGTTTTGTGTACCACTCCTTCACTTACGACGCACACGCCGTCAGCTGGAGGCCTAACACGTATTTAGCGCTATAGCGTGTTGTTTTGGAAGGGCTAGTTTTGCTGACTCTGGTAAAACTTGCGCAAGACATTTGCATTGATAATCTTTTTTTTTTTTTGCCATATGGTTGCTCTTTTAGCAGCGGTTGAAACGACCACCAAGTTACATTTACTTTCTGCGTCGACTGCCATGTTACATATCAGTTTCTTTGCTTCTAAAAGTCCTCCATGAATTAAATATCGTTTAAACGATACTTTCCCGTTACAATTGCGCGTTACTTTTTACTCGCCAGTATGGATTAGACTTTCTTAGATGAAATACCATTTTCCAGTAAACAACGTAAATTTTACGACATAGCTACCTCGATGAAAAATATTTCACAAGGGACAGAATGGTACGGTCGGTTAATTTTCCACGCAACTCTCGCGTTTTCTACCAATAAAATTCGCTTATACCTAACCTGGACTTTACCCCATTGCGTGTCAATTTTGTGGTAAACAACCTGCATTTTATCGCGTATTTCGCACGCACAGGGCAAAGTCCAGATGGGCAACAACCAATCAAGTAGCCCAGCCCACCTTATTATCCTTTGAAAAATGATACTTTCTATTGGTTCAATCTACTTTCACTTGTTCGAAGAACGGAGACCGGAGAATATCTTTGTCGAAAGGCTGTAAGAGATAAAATAGAGCTTTCCACTGCAAAATTATATGAAAGAGTATTTTGAGGCAACCATCTGTTACTTAAAGAAGCTACGCGGAGCCTATATTTGAGCCGAGTTTGTGGATCAGCGGATTGAATTGAATTGGTTCGAATTGAAGGCTTTGCTGTTTTAGCAAAATCGCTGTCGAGTGCTTTTCATGGTTTGTTAACATGGAGAGTTATGGAGCCTAAGACTTCGGAACAAGTTGATGCCATCCACAACAATTTGGAAATACTAAAATCGCAAGAGGAAAGGCGGGATCACTCATTAAAAATTTGCATCTCAACGCGATGACTTTCTTTACAAAGATTTCTCTTGCTTACATCTTATAACAAACCTTTGAAGTTTTTTTTCGCCTCGGAACGATATATCACAGAAGGTATTTTATAGGCCTCAAGTTTTTTGACTGATTGAAATTAAAAGTATGTGGCAGTGACTTCCACAAGTTTTTTTTAGGTCAGAAAAGTATAATTGTTTTGTCCGCAATATTAATTTACGGAAGGATTCAATCGCCAATGTTTACATATTAAAGATGATTGTATTAATTAATCGAATTTAAACAATCGACCAAAACTCTTACTGTTCCCAAGGGTTGTTGTTTTCATCAGTACTTTAAAATAGTAGTGATTCGCGGTACTAGGTTTGTACTTTAAATAAATATATTTATTATAAGTTCACTCGAAAGATGAGAATAAACTGTAACAAGCTTATCGTTGATGCGCGGCCAGTACTTCAAATCTGACTGACACTCGATGCCAAAACTCAACCTCGTTCCCTGGATATGTCCACCACATTAATTTTTTTTTAACGGTTACAAAACTTTATTCCACGCACATCAGTTTGCCATCTCCACCCGCAAGTAGCAAAAGCTAGACGAGGCGGGCGGAGAGGTAAGGTTACAGCAGTCATAACAGATAATATAATAATTGTAAAGTAACTAACTACCTAACTAACAAACTAACTAATAATTGTAATGTAACTAAGTAAGCTATCTGGATAAATAAGAATTACTGAAAAACAAGCTAGGGTTACAAAATATATAGTCCGCTTACAGAATAGTATTACAATCAAATTTACTCCTAACAGAACCTATCGATTATTAGTACATTGATTCAAGGATACAGAATTTGCCATTTTTTGTACAAGAATGGGCACTTCAACATAATCGTCCTCTGCTTCCATTATCGATAGCAAAAAGTCATGAAAATTGTTCTTAAAAGCTCCTTTGGAGAGTTGATGAAATTCGTTAGAAATTGCGTTCCAAAGTTGAACTCCAAACCTGGAAAAAGAATCTTGATTTAGATTCGGTCTTGAAGTTTGAACATAATAATTTCCAGACGAAGAAAACCTGGTCTCATGCTTGTGCTTTGAATTAGCTTTAGTAAAGAAGTCACAGATGTTAGACGGAGCATTCATGCAGGAAACGTCAAACATTATAGAAGATACTTTTTCAGCATATAACATTTGTAAAGGCAGAATTTTTGAGGAAATAAATAAAGGCACAGTATGGGCTCTAGGTTCAGAAAAGTATATCAAACGAAGAACTCGTTTTTGAAGCACGAGAATTTTTTGTAAATGGGTTTTGGCAGCTTGACCCCAAACCGCCAAACCATGTCAGATGAGAGAAGATCAATGATTGATAAATATCTAAAAGGATTTTACGAGGGAAGAAGTGCCTAAGTCGGGCAACAACACCAACAGTTCTGCTTATTTTTAACGCAACATTATCAATTTGAGATTTCCAACTTAAATTGCTGTCCAGTAGGACACCAAGATATTTAACATGGTCTTCACACTGAAGCGTGGTAGGAATTTGAGTACAGTTATCAATCATTTTAATGTTAACCACGTAGTTCAACTTACGTTAATATGGACGAAAGATAACATCGTTTGACTTTTTAGCATTGAGCGTTAACATATTTGCATTGAGCCAGTCAGAGACTTTGAGTAGTTTGCCATTGACGTTTTTTTCAAGAGATTTCAAATTACAGTCAGCATACAACAAGCTCGTGTCATCAGCAAATAGATAGAATGACAATTTTGCTGAAGAGTTATGAATATCGTTAATATAGATTAAGAATAACAGAGGGCCAACTACAGACCCCTGCGGGACACCGCATGAGATCATACATTCGTTAGATAAGTTAAAACCTACTTAAGTTACTTGTGAACGACCGAGAAGGTACGAGGCAAACCAAGCATTGAAAATTCCTCTGATGCCATACTGATGAGGTTTTTGACGCAAGATTAAATGGTCGACGGTATCAAAGGCCATTTTTAAGTCTAAAAAGACTCCGAAAGTGAAACTTTTTTGGTCCATATTGTTTTGTAAGACATTAACAATATCAATAATGGCATGTTGTGTGGAATGGTTTTCGCGGAAGCCATACTGCAACTTAAATAGAATATCATTTTCACCAAGGTAGGATTTGAGGCGGTGGTACATTAATTTTTCAAATATCCGATTCAAAATAGACAGTAATGATATCGCACGATAATTACCAGGGTCAGTCTCTTCATCATTTTTGTACACAGGAACAACTTTCGCTTTTTCAGTTTAGATGGAAAGATGCCCTTTTGCACAGATATATTTATGATGGTGGAGAGAGGGTTCGAGATCTTGCGTCAGTTAAAAATTCGAATCGGACAAGAGTAGAGAACGTAAGTTTTATTTTTAGGGATCAGAAGTATCTCACGCTCAATTTCCTGTGGCGTAACTGGATCAAAGAAGAAAGAGCTTGGATTATAATTAGGAGACAAGTATTCGGATATTACTTTATAACATAACCAAGGTAAAGCGCGCGCTCTGATTGGTCAATTTAGCGTCCCCCATTTGCCCATGGGTGTACGCTGCTGACGTGAGCAAATGCAAAGACTAGTTTTCCGCGCGCGCTTGTTTATTTCTGGTAACGTAAGATTTGTTAAATAAAAGGAAACTCACGCTACAATGTATCAATTTTATGTTATAAAACAAATGGTAAACGCCACATTGTACACTATTGAGTTATGGATGCACTTGGGAGGTTTGCTAAGCACTCAAGAAGCTAGAGTCACTCTCGGCTATCACCTCGCGCGACTCTTACGCTTCTTTCGTGCTTAGCAACCTCCCGCGTGCATCCATAACTCAATAGTGTACGCTGTGGTGTTTACCATTTGTTAATTACGCTAATTAAAAACTGCGCGCTATCGTGCATTTTCTTGCACGAGAAAAACCAAACGGAATTTCTGATATGTCAAATATGTCGACAAGTATTCGGATATTACATTACGCTAATCAAAAACTGCGCGCTATTGTGCATTTTCTTGCACGGGAAAAACCAAACGGAATTTCTGATATGTCAAATATGTCGACAAGTATTCGGATATTACATTACGCTAATCAAAAACTGCGCGCTATTGTGCATTTTCTTGCACGGGAAAAACCAAACGGAATTTCTGATTCTGGCCCTTAATGGTCATAATAATAACTAGGGTTTTGTCTCTGGCGAAGGAACGGCAATAAGCACAATTTTAACCTATGAGCAAGTCGTTGTTTGGTCTCGTCATCCAAAGTTGGAGAGAGAGAGAGAGCGTTGCGTGACAAGTTCAAATTAGGGCTGTGGAGGCGACTGCAGGAAGCGTTGTACCAATGCAGTTCATTTTTGCCAAGAATTACTCAGACACCAGCATCAGTTATATAGCGTCCTATTTCACCCTACGTATCCAAAAAAAATAACTCCTCCATACGTATCATGCCTATGTTTTTATAAAGTGACGTATGTTATTTTTTTTAAGTGAAGTCTGTTGTTTAAAGATTGGTGAACTGTGCATATCAGAACTCTTTCAAATGCACACCGTGACATTTGTTAGAGTTAACACTGTAGAACTTGATCCTAATTAAAGTTCAATAAAAAGCGCCAGGACCTGCCTTAATGGGCTCTATTAGAACTCGTTTCTTTTAGATCATGGTGTATACTTTTGAAACTTACAAAAGTGCGCATTTTTTACATTAGTAAATTGGGCACTTTAAGATCTGTTAAAGTGCGCGTTTTGCGAATTCGTCTACTTTAAGTTGCCCAGACACATAAATGTGCGAAATTTGAAGTAACTAAGTAGCACACATCTAACATTTCTCACTGAGTGCAACATTTAATGCTTCAAAAAGACTGCTTTCTATCATCCATGAGTTATGTCACTGTCCCTTTTGACAGATCACAGAGTCATACAGATAGAGGACGATCAAGGAAATGCGATGCTTCGAGATTCATTAGCTTAATTTGGCAGAAACATTGGTTGACAATAGTCCTTTTTACAGTTGTGGGCTTGGTGGCCAAGTCTTTGAACAGGAGTGAGGCTTGGGGTGACCTTGTTATGATAGAGATGTTGCTGCTTTTCAAATGCAAATTTCTTTGTTATCATGCTAACTAGATACAGGTCTCTATCACAACAGGGTCACCCTTAGTCTCACTCCTGTTCAAAGGCTTGGCCAACAAGCCCACAACTGTAAAAAGGACTATTAAACTTTCTATTTTTAAATGTCATTAACGCGGAGTAACTCCCAGGTTGGCTTATTTATCCCACAGTTACCCTGTACAATCTTAGGCCTGATTCAGCAAGATACTTTGTATCACGAAGATCATATATCACAGCTACAATATACATTTCTTCAATGTCTATATAAAAAAGGCCAATCGGAATCTCGTTATTTTAAGAAAAATCTAATCTAGTAGTACTTTGTGGGATAAATTCTAAATCCTACACATTGATATTTCTCCTACGTGTAAATTTAAAATTGTCGAGCATACTACTTTAACATCTGATAGACTCAAGATTTTCCGACTGCCGTCTTCTTTGGCTTAAATCAGTTTCCGCTATATTTATCTGTATCCTTTTAACCTTTCCTAATGTTTATAATTTCTCTTCAATAAAACTGGGTCATCAATATCAGTCCAGTCTAGAATTTAGTTGCGAGCTCGATCTACATTTTTATTTCCAGCAAAACCGAATATTAACTACCTCATCGGATGACAGAGATGAATAGGTAACAAGACACTCTATGTAGATAATTCTCTTTCTTAAAATGATTTACTTCGTATTTATTATTCCAGGTTTGTGTCATTTTAACAAAAACGGTAATTAGAAGGCGTAAAATATGTCTCGGTATTACACTGTTGAACAAGGAAAAAATATGGAGCAAAAAAATTGGCCGCACTAAACGATCCAAACTTTTTATTCTCCTGTTTTAGACTTGACTTTGTAGAGAGCGAATTTTTAAGCTCGACAGATTTTTTGTTGGTCACGAAGAACACTTTTATGGCTTCGTGTTGTTTTCGTCCTTCGCGTACTCCTCATGCGATCGAAACGATGTACAAATATGACCGTAGGATGTGTTTCGAGAACTAAAATCAAAGTACTAAAAAGTGAAACGATAGCGGAACAATAAATTCCTTTTTCGATGATTTAACATACGCGTGGGTATTTTGCGAGTTGCATTGGCTCCGAGCCCTGAAGGGGAGTGGAAAATTGCTAGAAATTACCAAAATTTCCGTTCGTATTATATGTTAAACCATCGAAGAAAATTTATCATATATGAATGTATATTTACGCTACAACATTCTTTTATGTGCATAGTTTTATTCTCATAAAACTTGGCTTTAGTGTCGGTCCAGTCCAAAACTTGTCTAGTCGAGCCCAGTCCGAAGTTCAGATTGAAGTCCCATCCACTCCTTACCTTCCAGCAAAACCTGATATCCTCACATCGGATGACTGAGGTGTCGTCTAACGCGACACTGAGTAGTAGATCACATTCCGGAATGGAAATCATAACGAATGCTCTAACTATGTTGAGGGCAAGAGGTTCTAGAAGAATGAAGTCATGTGAGGACCAGGGTTCCCTTCTAAACGTACGCCAACCGGATGAACCTGTCCTGATCATGTGCGAACCCTAAATAAGGAGTCATAGGACGTGCTTGAGTGGTTGAAGGAAATGGAAGTATCACGAGCGAAGTTCTTTATGGTAGTCTTTCTATCTTCCATTGATGTCATTATCCCAGGATCTGTTCTGATCAGTAGGCTTATTTCGCAACCTAAAGACCAACAAACTTGGAAAAAGGTGAATGACTCGTTTGTCGTTCCGTCGTCGGCATGTTACCAAGGGAGAATTGGAACTGGTAGTAATTACTGCAACGAGTCTTGCACAAAAGATGACTCAAAAGAACAGTATTCGTGTGACTGTCCTTGGAAATCTGCCACTGTAACTTATGTGAATAATACATGGATATGTCTAGAGAATAAGATGGTGCGAAAGAAACTCGGTGAGTATGTTAAAAATAGAAGTATATGAATCGATGTTTCGCAACCCGAATGACAACGGAAATACTTGAAGCTGATAGACGACTCCTTTCAGTTATTTATTCTTCGCGATTAAACATTTTACGAGACGTTGATCGTGGTGGTACTCCCTACTCGAGTTTCTGGTGTACGAAACATTTTATTGTGCAATTTTTTTTTTTTTGCTTTTTTCTTTTTTTCTGATTTGAGACCCTCAAACATGTAGAATTTCGATATTCGCGATAATACTTGAGGCGTGGAAACGGAAGTTTCCAAATTGTAACGATCGGGTCGTAATAATGTGCTTGTGAAGGTTTACTCTCCATTCTAAGTGAAAACACTTATCGATTTTAAAGAAAAGCGACCGTAAATACATCGAGCAACATTTGGAGCTGAAAAATATTTTCATATTCAACAGATGTATGAAACTGCAAAGGATGTGACCTTTAACCTTTCGAATTATTTCTTTAAAGAGCGACTTGAATTGGATTTATCGCAAAGTCATGCAATTTAATGCATGTCACGGTATGTTTAGTCGTTTTACAGAATGTAAAACCTCCCTTGAAAACTCATCTAAGACACAGAATAGTGATTTGCTAGGGCATTAAAACATAAAAAAAAAAAATAAAAAAATCACACCAAAAAGAAAGACGGAGGAAATTTAAAAGGATGAAGAATGACGAACTTAACCAAATCGGGTTAAACTTGCCTTGCACGAGCCGTTATATGTAGCTCTTTCAGCCTTTTTCCTCTCAACAGCTATATTCTCCATACCGTATACCAAACATTTCTCATAATTATGTTTTAAGAATGCGGTATTGAATCAAACTTTGTACATATATCCCCTCATTTTTCTTTCTTCTTATTCCAAAAGAAAATTGTTATCAGTGAGTTATCCTTTCGTGGTCACTCATGGGAGTAAATTAAAGTAATCTCCGGCTTGTTTTACCAAAACCATCAAAAGCGAAGTTAAGTGCATCCCCATCCTGCATGCATCCCGTTAATATATGGATTTGTAGCTGAGCATTCTGAGTGGGAATCCAGTTATTTCAGCTGGCTTAAAGTATCTGCGTAGTGATCCCATTGTATTCAAACACTTACCCAATGAGTTGCATGAACGTGTAGTTAACGTTAATTTCTTCTGATTTGCTACTACGAACAGGATGTGCAATCAACAACCTATTTCATCATGAAAGAGAGTGGCATGGTTTATACACACTGAGCACTCAGCCGAGTTGGGGAAGAAAAACAACATTGTACAACGAGGAGGCCTCCTGTGTTTTAAACACTAGTTCTTCGTGGGTTATTGGATGTCATGGGGAAAAGACTCCTGTTGACAATCTTACTAATAGAACAAAGAAAATATTCTTCCTTGGATGGAGTAACAAGAGTAATGCATACTATATAAAGGTTATAACAATTTTTTCAGTCAACTTTCCTTGACCATAACCTTGGATTCTTCTTCTTCTTCTTCTTCTTCTTCTTCTTCTTCTTCTTCTTCTTCTTCTCCTCCTCCTTCTTCTTCTTCTTCCTCCTACTCTTCTTCTTCTTCTCCTCCTTCTTCTTCTTCTTCTTCTTCTTCTTCTTCTTCTTCTTTTTCTCCTTCCTCTTCTTCTTCTTCTTCTTCTTCTTCTTCTTCTTCTTCTTCTTCTTCTACCACTACTTAGTTTTAGTTTTAGTTTATTAGACTCGCCGACAGGCAGGGACATCACGACAGCTTGCGCAATTACTGCGGGCCCAGTAAACCCACCCATCCTACCTCAGTGGAGGACATCCAGCACACAGTAATCTCGTGCGTGGGAAATTAACGTCTCCTACCCCTAACCCTGCAGAAGACGGGACCTCCATTTATTCGTCCCTATCCTTCCTTTACTTCTTCTTCGTCGTCGTCTACTTCTTTTTCTTCTCCTCCTTCTTCTTCTGCTTCTTCTTCTTCTCTCTCGTCTTCTTCTTTTTCTTTTTCTTCGTCTTCATCTTCTCCTTCTTGTTCTTGTTCTTCTTCTCCCTCTGCTCTTTCTTGTTCTACTTCTTGTTCTTCTTCCTTTTCTTCTTCTTCTTCTTCTTCTTCTTCTTCCTTCTTTTCTTCTTCCTTCTCTTGTTCTTCTTCTTCTTCAGGAGAAATCTTTCTGATCTGGAAGTTTTCCAGTTAAGAGAGGACCTACTCTTGTTTTCGTCCTCAAATCATTTAAGGCCGTGCTCTCAGTTACCAGTTACAATGTAAACGTTAGTATCACACCCACCATTTAGGTTTTGAAAGTCAATTGGTGTTTGTTATCTTTAGCTGGTTATTATGACTGATTAACAGAACTGTATAATTTGAATAAAAAATGCCACGGTTTTAGTCTATTGCGTCTCCACGAAAAGAACCGATTTACTTTGTTCATTGCATACGATGACAGGATTAATATGACTCTTGGATTTGTGCTAACCACGAATAGCCGATAATTTCTACACTTTTTCAGATTATTTTGGGGAAGGCCAATCAGATTTCCCGATACAAAAAACTACCCAGTACTCAATGTGTCACTCTCTTCATAGTTTTACGAAATTTATTCTGTTACATGTACTTTAGATTCGGTTCCGTTTTCTAACCAACAGGTGGTTGATCCAATCGCCATTTTTCGGGGAAGAATAATAAATCTGGGAGTAAGCTGCTCCCAACCTCCTGCTGACATCAAAGAAGGCTGTCTACTCTTCAAACTGGAAGGAAACATCACCTGTAAGCTCATGTTTGATATACTTTCATGGACATTGCAAAATAACACTTTCCTAACTGCGTAAGGCCATCCGCTCATGTTGATTGTTTTTACTACGGCTGTTCCCCGAATAAAACACTTCCAGACAGATCGCTTGGTACGATGGTACGTTTATCTCAAAGCTTCCACGCTGGCTAGTGATTTACTAGGTGAATAACAATATACATCTTCCAAAAAACCAGACTCGTTGCAACAATTTTCTATAGTTTTTTTTTTTTTTTTCATTTCTTCAATTGGTTTGGGACGAATCAAAGCCTATGCCACACATTCTGTTCTGTATGCAGCTCGTGTTAGCCGAAGTCATCCTTCCTGCAAGAACATGGGTCTGGCGAACATAGACGTAAACTGAACGTTTCTCAATCTCTTTGTTTTGCAGGTCCCGTTAAATATTCAATGGGGTCAACGCTTAGTCCTGCAACATCATCCTTGGAGCTTACATCACCTTCTGCGGTGGGATTTCATTAGATATATTGTAAATAGGAGCCACAGCAAATATTTGTTACCGTGCGTCTTTTCAGTGGTAAATCCCAAATGACGTCGAAATGTGGTCAAAAACGAAAAACGCTGTGTGTCACTGATTTTCTTTCCACATTTCGGCGTCTTCTGTAATCCATTACTGCACAGACCAAAGACTTCTTAGTTTACAGTATTTGAGATTACAAACAAATTGTAGGTTGATACGAGGAGACAACGTGAGCACGTTCGGTAGAGCTGCCTCCCACCTCGAGGAAACTGGCTTTAAGATAACTATCAATAGAGAAATCCTTTGCGAAAACAATGCCAGTTATCTTCATAGGCATAATCGTCCTCCCTTTGCTTGATGACAGTTCGAATGCTTCCTGCTTAGTAAGAGGACCATGTTCAGTCCAAGTTGAAAGCAAATGGGAATGTCTGATCGAAATGGTGTCCACTCGAAAGCTTCACTTTTTTCCTGTAGCTGAAATGCCTTTATTTCGCAAATAACTAAAACGATATTGATCCGTTTTAACTGTTTATCTCGACAGACGAAGGTGACTGAAGAGACGATTTACCCAACACAGGTCTGAGTATCTCATCATACGCACTTGAAAGTATATGTTTACGATGTTTATGATGCAACTGAGGTTGTTAAATAAAGCTCGAAAACGAGTTAAAATCTTCTAATCTCTGCTCAGTTTGAAATACCTTTATTTCGCAGATAACTAATTAAAAAGATATTGATCCGTTTTAACTGTTTATCTCGACAGAGTAAGGTTACTAATGAGACTATTTACCCAACACAGGTATGAGTATCTCATCATACGCACTTGAAAGCAAATGTATATAGGATATTAAAGATGCAGCTGAGGTTGGCAAATAAAGTTTGGAAAAGAGTTAAAATATTCTAATCTCTGCTCAGTTTGTAGCGTAGATTAATATGTTTGCATCGTAAAGCAGTGTTTGGAAATTAGATAATTAAATCTGTCAGAATGTCTTCGTAACCTTTGGAATTGACGATGTTCCAAACATATTTGGTCCCTAGCATTTGGTTCCATGTGTTATTCCAACTTGATTGCCGCTTTACGATCCTTCCCGCTCATTTTCACGCAGATATCCTCTCGAGCTACCCCAGGAAAAAAGAAGAAAAGCAACGATGTTGACTCCTCTTCAATAAATGTTGGCATCATTGCCGGAGTGATTGTTGCCGTCATAATTTTGTCGTTGCTGATTACTGCTCTAATCATCTATCGACGTCGAAGATCCAGGTGATGATTGCCAAGTTAGAATTTGTCTGCATCTTAGGTTATGTGTAATTGTGTATTATGTTAGTACTTAAGGTGGATTATACATACTTGATTAAATTTAGCGTATCCAATTTATGAAATCTCTCTTAAGCTTTAAGTAGTGGTGGACACATTTTGAATCACGAAATTCAGAGCATCCCTGACGACTTGTGCACGGCCACAGTTTATCACAGGAGAAACCGTCGTTGGGTTGTTGTATTGGCAGAAGTGAGAAGTACTATTTTGTTGGCGCGCTATCCACGCTTTTTTTCCTTCAACCAGACGATAGAATAATGCTAGGACAACACCAATTCGTGTGATGTTTCGTGTAACGTTTCTGCTGCCGAGTTGTTTTATCTATCTAAGATCTAAAAAGCTTAATCCGCTCGCTCAATCATTTTGGGCATTCCCAAGAACCTGGAATTATACTAAGACGCTGAACAACCCATCGATCAATAATTTCCATTACATTTCTGTTCGGCACTTTGTAAAATACCCGTTGCCTTCTACGAGAACTTGTTTACTGATCGCCCTTATGAAACAGAGTTAAACTCTGAAATTTAATGAAAGTGCTCAAGATCCTATGATGATCTCTTGATATCAGGAAACCCCGACAGATTCCAAGGCCACTGGTTTTAACCCCTGGAATGTTTGGCGTCCAAAATCTATTGCATACTGTTTAATAATAGAACTCGTCTATTTGTAAACCCTATGTTTTGCTCATCGCTTTTCCGTTCGCTAAGACTTGCAATATAGATTTCTAAACTACCACTTTCCACCGAATCTTTGATTCTGTGATTGATTTTAATGACAAGTACTGTTTTTTTTGTTCACAGAAACGCTAGCTACACGATTACCGATGGTCAAGTAGGCAATGAGGTAGAAAACAAATTACATTGTCAATAGCGGAAATGATGAGTTTTATCTTGCTTAGTGAGAGAAAAGACCGGATCCTCCCTATAAACTTCAATCGTCCTTAGTCCTAATAAGCACTGAGGTATGGTTTTGAAAGCCCGAAAATCTTATAGTCAATTGTTTTTTTTCTTGTTGATCAGTCATAACAAAGTTGCTGGAATGCTTTTGTACTTTGTATACAGTCAGGTTAAAGAGAACTGTCGCTGAAACTACTCATTCAGGATTATCTCCCTTGATCAATATATTCTCCGGGTATTAATGTACTGCCGTTTTGGGATGTTACAAGGGAGTCAATAGACATAGTCGCATGGCGATGATGATTATTCAGCGACCCGGTTTCCATTGTAATAATATTTATTTTTACTCGTGGAATACCGTATGGCTCGAGTCCAGAAATTACTCGAGTGTGATAACGTTTGGAATAAGTCCTAAATGAACCTAAATGAAGGTTTCTCTCAGCTATATGCTCTCTCTCCACCATAACCATATCGGTTGGCTCTCTGTTTACTGGCCGAGTCTTACAGTAACAAATGCTCACTTCATTTTGCTAGAACACCACCACGTGCAACTCAAGGACAAACCAAGCGTTTCAGCTGGAAGAAAGAAGTCGTTACGTCTTGAACGGTAGGACATATTTTGTCTTTTATTGAGGTAGCTGTGATGTGCTGTAGGCAAAGGAAACACTTCAGATTCAGTAAATTAAGAACTTTGGCGACTTTGAAGAGCTACTGTTAAGAATATTTTCCAACATGTTACTTAGAACCTATAGAGAAGAGTCAACCCTCAGCTCCAAATTACAACGTAGTGTTTGCAATTTTTCTCGTTAGATTCCTGTTATCGATGATAAAAAGAGGGGTCCCCTACCGCAAGGAAATTCTGAAACTTTAACTTCAGACAACCCTTTGTACTTCGCCGTGGAAGACCTAACAGAAATTCAAGAACCCGTTGGCAATGCTCCAAATCAATCGGAACCAGTGTACAACGAAGTAGATGAAAATAGTGCAATAGAAGCAGACAGGGCTTCGTGGTATGGGTCCGTGCCCGTTGGAGATACATTTTACAGCACTTTGGAGGGACCCTATCAATACGACGCTTCTCCTTCTCCTCCTACAGATGGCCATGTTTACAATGTCCTTGAAAGGTCCAGCCAAGGTTTTATAGAGGGAGGAGGAGATGTTTACTCTCAATTGACTGCCAAAGACCCTGTGTATAATGTCTTAGAGGGTCCAGATCCATGTGACGATAATGAAGGCCCACTGTATTCTAACAGCATAGAGGTTCGATACTCTAACAGTCCTACAAACGCCCCAATATATGCGGTGGCCAATGAGAAAGGATAAAAAGCCCTCGAACAGCAACTCGGGTGGAGGGCAGCCACAGGCCCAAAGATGAGTAAACAAATTAAAGGATACAAATTAAAGGATTTCACGAATGGGGACAAAGATTCGTACAAAATTAAAGTTCCTCTTGGCCTCGTATAACAGACGATTGCGACTGTGTGTTTTTCTTCCACACCCTGAATCTTAGATCTCTTCCTACAAAAATTTTGTCTGTTTGAAGAAAAAACGAAAGAGGTGTTTCAGTGGCTTTGATAGCCTTTTTCTACTTTACACAAAGGGTATATGATATTTTATGAAGAGAGGTATACATTTGTTCAGGATGTTTAAATGAAATGTTAAATTTTGCCGTATAAGAACAAATTGTGCTATGTTGGAATAAATTTTTCTTGCACCAACAAGGTGAAATTTGTAGACTTTCGAAACTGAATATAATATTGCTCACATGTTAATCAACAAGTTCTGAAATTTCTATAAGGTCGTCGTAGTAGCAAGTATGATAAATATTGTAAGAAATAGACAACATTTTTGAGAACGTGAGTAATTATATAGCATACAAGTAGATGAAAATGTACTTAATGATAAATCTAAATTCAAACTACTTGACAAAGATCCCACTTAATTAAGAGAAGGCAGACTTAAGCGTTTCATTAGTTTACTTGAGAAAAAGCATTCTATTGATAATGATACCTATACTAAGATTTTTCCTAAGGGTTCACAAGCAGCAAAATTTTATGGCCTTCCCAAATTACATAGGAAACGTGAAATTCACAATCAACCACCTCTTAGACCTATTGTATCTTCTATTGGAGCTTATAATTATAATTTAGCCAAGTATTTAAGTTCTATTCTTGCTCCACTTTTACCTAGTAAGTATTCGGTCAGATTCATTCTCTTTTGTTGAAGAGCTCAGGAGTTTCGATCTCAACAAAAACTTTCTCATTTCCTTTGATGTTGAAAGTCTTATTACCAATATTCCGTTAAATGAAACTATGGATATTGCTGTTGATCTTATTTTCAAGCATAACCCTAAATTTTCGATCAAAAAATCCGACCTTAAGAAACTGTTTTTATTTGCTACAGCTGAGACTCATTTTCCGTTTTAATGGAAATTTTTATGATCAAGTTGATGGGGTTGCGATGGGTTCTCCGTTAGCACCCATCCTGGCTAATCTTTTCCTTGGTTTCCACTAGGAAACATGGCTAAATAATTCTAACCATTCGACTCGCCTTCTACTTTATAGGCGTTATGTTGACGACACCTTTTGTGTCTTCCTCAATAGACATAACATAACATAATCTTTATTTCTTAAGATAAAATCACATATCCTAAGTTACAACATAAACTCATAAGGGAAACTATTACATGTCATATTTAAAAATTATCCTATCACTAAAAACTTTCTTAAACCTTTCAGTGTGGACTCTTGGGACAGAGACTGACGTATTTCTAAGATTGTACCTCATGTTCTTTTCCTTAGGTAAAAAGTGGAAAAACGGGCATTCGGGGTCATTCGATCTTTTTTAGTAGAGTGCCTTGTCCGCCTTCTCTAGCAAATCCCTGATATCTACATTCTTGGACATAAACTTCCTTTTCAAACACCGGTCCAAAAAATTCTGTATTATAGAAAGGTCGGAGTCTGAGGCTCCATAAACCGGCCGGGCAAAAACAGAATTTGGTAAAGCTATAGCATTAAAAAGATGATCTACTTTCTTCTGGGACATTCCTTCCTTACGTAAAGATCCTAATATGAATAATGACTTGTTCGCCTTAATTACCTTCGCGCGCACGTGACTACTGTATTTACAATTTTGTTGGAAAGTAATACCTAATATGGATAACTCTGCACACTGCGGTATATCCTTAACTGGCGCGATGTCCTGATTGAAACCTTTCTTACGGAAAATAATCTCCTTGCATTTTGTTGGATTGCATGTCATGCGATTGCGGCTGGACCAGCTAAGAAACTGATCCGCCAAGTGCATTGTCCGTTAAGTGGGTTAAGTATCGTATTATCGGGTGATCAAAACCACACGTTAACAACAAATGTCCCCGAGGGTAATTTAAAAATCACATACAGCAGCTCGTAAAGCTTTGATCTGTAAACATCGATGATGTTCAAGTTACTCCTCGCGTATATTGCAATCCCTCCCCTACTTCTTTTATCCAGTCCGGACCAGTTTCTATCCCGTCTGAATATAGAATAGCCAGGAATGTTGACGACAGCATCCGGCATTTCTGGTTTTAATTGCGTCTCTGATACAATCCAGACATCAATGTCTTTACTATTCAATTCGGCTTCCAGTTCCACTGCCGCTCGAACTCTGTTCTTAGTTTTGGCCAGACTACATACATTTGTAAATAAAAACTTTGGTACTGCAAGTTCAGAAGCAGTTCGCGAGACGGGGTTCTGCTTCCGCTTGGGAATTGGAACAAGGTTCTTCATATCCCTGGCCGTGATGAATGAGCTCCCATCTCCCGACGGGATGCTATGTCGTTTTTTGATTACATTAATTCACGGCACCCCAACATCAAATTCACTTTCGAAAAAGAGAATGATGGTAAACTCTCCTTTTTTGATATATTTATCGACAACTCTTCGAATGATTGTGTTTTTTCAGTTTTTCATAAAAAAAAAAAACTTACACTGGTCTCCTAACAGATTTCTTTAGTTTTATTCCATCATGTTAAAAAATTGGCCTTATCCGAACTCTTATTGACCACATCTATAAAATCAACAACACCTCTTCCGGCCTTCAAAACGATCTTAATAAACTTTCTGACACTTCAAACGTAATTCTTTTCCTCCGCATATTATTAAGAGAGCTTTCAAGCGGTATCTTTACGGGTCCTCCTCTCAAAATAGCCGGAACATTGATGACAATAATACACGTTACTTTAAACTCCCTTTTGTCGGCTATTATTCTAATATAGCGAACCTTAAAGTCCGACAACTCACTAAGCGCTTTTGCAAATCGGACCTTAATATCAAACTTGTTTTCACTTCTTTTAAAATTAAAAACATGTTCAGTGTTAAAAATCGTACTCCTGATGCTCTAAAATCCATGGTAGTTTACCAATTTACTTGTGCGGGTTGTAATTCCCATTATATTGACGAAACTAGTCGCCACTTCTCTACTGGGATAAAGGAGCACACAGAAAGCGATAAAAACTCGCATATTTTTGAGTATTTCAACACATGTCCTTGTAAGAACAAATACTCCCTTTCTTGCTTTGGCCGTATTCTGGATTCTGCTAACAACTCAATTGATTTAAAACTCAAAAAAGCTTTTTATATAAATAAGACCAAACCTGAACTTAACAAACTACTACCGCTTTTCTAGCGTTTTAGTTCACACCTTTGATGTTTGTTGTCACGTTGTAATTAGTTCCCGCTTTTCTATTATATCATACTGTAAATATTTTATCAACCTACTTAAGTGCTATATAATTACTCACGTTCCACCTTACTTACACAATCTAAATGGCTAACACCCACCTAATCTAAATTTAGATCAGTGGGTTCAAGCCGTGTCAAATGATCATCTAAGTCTTCCCAGTAGCTTATTAAATATGCATAAACATTTCGACCAATCAAATCCCTCACTCATCGGTGAACAACCATTGTGATCGCTGCGAAATGCGTCGGTTAAAGCCCGTCTGCCTTGATGTGAAGAATATTGGGCGCGATGGAAAGAAAACCACTGTATCGATTCCGCTGAGAGTGGATCTTGGTAAGCAGCCTCATAAAAGTACGGAGGAAAATAGTCAGGACACCAACAGTCTAGTAGAACAAGATGTCCCTCTTGACGATCTCGACAAGCAGGAACTCTCAACTCAACAGCAAAATCGTGTTTTGAGTATCTCTGCTAACTGGGAAAAGGTACGGGAAAAGTTGCTGAACTCGTACATCGAAGAACAGCATCTTCCAGACAAGATTAACTGTGTGAACTGTCAAAAGAGCATCGCTACAACACGATGTGAATACTGTGGCCCTCGCCAGTACTTCTGTGTTGAATGTGCACGAGCTCTACATGTCAATCGAAACAAGTTTCATGTACTTGAGCAATGGAAGGTGTGTCTAAATATTTTGGGGCCGGTTGTCTTCTAGCTACTTTTAGTGTAACATATCTGGTTAAACTGTACTTTTATCTACTTCTTACTTTCTTTATTTTATTAGGATGGGGTATTTTCTCCTTTGTATGCAGATGAGGCAACTGTTAGCTATGGCCATACGTGCAGAACCGCAACAGTAAAGCTGTTCAGACTTCTGGATGCCTCAGGTCAGCTCATTTCATTTATAGTGGTTAGAAAATACTAGAATGGTTTTAAAACGAAGCGTTCTTTTTCAATTTTATCTGCTCCTTTGTCACATTTTCCTGCCGCTTGCCTAAAATCAAGAACGCTGATGATAATGATACGATATTTAAATTCTCTCAATATGTCAGGGCCCATAATTGGCTGTCCAATAATTTCTAAGTATTGGACCGGGTAATGTCCTGAATGATTCCACATGCAATTAAGTTTTGTAATGATATGGCTTGCCATTTAAGTCCAAAGAAAAACAATAAACTTGGCTTGCATCTATCTGTAAGAGCCTTTTCTGTCGTGCTGGGAGAATATTGGCCCTTGGACTTTTATGTACAGACCTCGCTGCACTTGGTTTGTACTTTCAAGACCTCGGGGCAATAATTTATTCTCCTAGTATGGCCCTCGCGGTTGGTTAAGGTGTCTACATGGCCCTCAACAAAGTAAGAGGTATGTAAAGCTGTATGTAATGTTTTTTCTTTGTTTGTTTGTTTTGTTTATACTTAACTTCATAAGTTGTTCATTTATTTTTTTATGAATGTCAGGAAATCATCACCTCAAATATGTACAAGTGTGTGATTGTGAGCCGCATGCTGTCACACTCTTGAAATGTCAGTTCTGGCCAGGGTCACCAGCAAATCCCACCACAGGTTTCAGCTTCAAACTGATGGAGTTTGTGGAGAAGGTCTTTCTTCATTGTCAAGTGTCCCTGCTAAACATCACAGAAGTGATCACAGAACTCAATCCTCAGCTACAACCAACACATGTAGGTTCGCTTGCAAAGAGTCTTTTTCAGACATCTGACCAGACTTTTTTTAATTGATTGATTTTGGTTGGACGGTATGTTTTTTTTAGGTGAGCTCAATTTACAGTATCCTTAATTCAGAATGCTTTGAAGAATTCAGGTATGTGTGGTTATAGGTTGAGAGTATCAAAGCTGCTAATTTGTGGACGTACAAGGTCTACTAAGGTATTATTGATATTAGAAGTAATAAAATTATTACTACTATTATTATTGTTGTTGTTCTTGTTATATTATTGTTATTATTATTAATTAATATTATTATTATTATTAGTAGTAGTAGTAGTAGTAGTAGTAGTAGTAATAGTAATAGTAAAGGCAGTCACAATATGATTTACAAGTGCTTCTTTATATAATTATTATATTTCTTTATTTATTATCTAGTTGCCCAGCTTAAATATATAGCTGTCAAACTCATGCTTTGCTTTTGTCGCTTTTGTGTTCATATGATTCAAAGATACATTGACTGTTTGTTTTAAGGTGAATATTCCATTTACATTAATTTACAAGACATATTTCTTGCTGTACATGTACATCTACTGACTTGCTGTAAGAAAAGAATTAGTCCTAATTGACATTTTGTTGTTTTCACGTGAAGGTATTTCATGCATCAGTACAAGCATTGTACAAACTACAATGCAAATTTGTACAATGGAGCTTGGTGTCCTATATGTCCAAGGGTAACTATACATTGTAATTTGTTCTGAAGAGTAGCTTGCACTTGAGGAATATTATTATGGCATTCATTTTGGGGCACACAAAATGCACTCATCTTTAGACTAGTGCTGTAGTTCTGCAGTATTCATTTTAAGTTGTTGTTGCTGTTCTGTTTTAGATCTATTTTTCTCTTTTCCCCTCTCTTTTGAATAGGATGATGGTGTACTCATTGAAAGCATGGATGGGTGCTTTGGATTGTGTAGAAAAAAGGACAAAGGGCATGATTTAGGAACACCCAAACATGGAACACTCCTATTTGCAGACCAGGATGATGTTGACAATTTTGTCAACAGTTATGGCAAAGCTGGAGCAGACATGGAACAGGTCTGTATATAAGGTGATGCAATGCTCAGATGTTAATTTGAGAACTGTATGATTTTCTTTTTGGCCCTTTGAATTCAAGATTTTCTGTTTTTGTCCCTTGTTTATCACAGAACTGCAGTAATTTCCATGCTGGAGAGGTTCTTTCAGCTTTAAGATCAAAAGGCAAAAACAAACTCTTTGATGAGAAAGGTGTCTTTGGGCGAGTATGCAGACATGACTTTCCTAAAGGATTCCTTAACATAAAGCATGGTGAAAGGTATGGAGTATAATTATGTAAATACATTTTACCTAATGTTGTGCTCAATCCTACATGTATTGTCTCTTAGAATTACATGATAGAGCCATGATTATTATGAATTTGTCGAGCTGACAATTAGCACACTTGTATATACAGGAGCATCCTATGATTTTTTACACTAATAGCATCATCATTGTATAACTTTGTTTTAAATTTGAATGTCATATTATAGGAAAAATAAAAAATTTGTCTTAGATTTTGTGTAAAAAGATTTAAAAGAAAAAATTGGTTATTGATTCACCTTTTCAATAATCTTTTCTCTCTACAGAATATCATACTCTGTTTGTGAGCTTAAGAGACTTAGAAGTCTTAATGAGAGCACCAGAAGCAGGGTAATCATCATGTATGACATCGCTTGTCTATTAGCACACCATTTGAAGGTAAGTAAATTTTTTGAACATGACTGTGCAGGAGGCCAAATGGTATTTCTAAAGTGGTATTTAATTTTGTAGAACTGTCCAAAGTATTTTCTGTTAAATTTGGGATGAAATAAAATAATTTATTACACGACTCGGGAAGTCTATTGCCGGTCAATATTCTCTCAGTATTGGACCAGGCACTTGGGTCCCTTTGAACTTCAGTCGTATAATAAATCTCTTATTAACCAAGCTTGCTCGGGACCGTACTGGAAGAATATCGGCCCTCATTCTTTTTTGTACAGGCCTCACTGCGCTCGGTCCGTACCGTCAAGACCTCAGGCTGATATTCTCCCAATACGGCCCTCGCGCTTGGTTAATAAGATATATTTATTGGAACAGTCTGGAATTATGTGAACTGTGGGAATTAAATGAAGATGTAATCGACAGAGTTATGAAATGAATTTTGAGCAGTTGGCTCAATCAAATAAAACTTCATTTTTGCAGCTCACTTTAGTCCATTGCCTGTTTCATCACTTCCTCTCGTGGGTACTGGCTGGCTCCCAACAGATGGCAGTTCATAGCTCAGTGGATAGAGCATTGTAATGACAATGTGATGGGCTGAAATCCCAATGGGGCCAGATTCGTTTCTTCTTTGTGTTTGGTTAAATTCCCATTATTGCTTACATTTAAATTGCATGAATATCTGTGAGGATCACATCTTAACTTCAGAATAGTTTGTTACTTCTTACACAATTTTCATTTACATGATTATGTTTGTTAGTGTTCATCTCAGGAAAGCCTCTTGGAAGGTGTTGATGTTGCCATACCCATATTCCATTGCTATGGGCACAAGGCATCATTCCAGGTTAGTAATTATATATCAGTTTGACAGTAAATAGCCTGGTGACAATGTGAAGAAATGTGTGGCAATACCACGACATTGGTTAAATACAGTTGTAATTGTAATAAACATCCCATGCTTACCAATGGGTGAGCAGTGTGGGATCAGAAATCTGACAGCAGTTTCCAAAATCAAAAGCAAATGATCTCCAAGGGTCAGTTTAGCAAGCGAGGTAAAATATTTAAGCACATGTACATGTTCCTTTTAGAAGAGTGGCCACCCTACATAAACCTATCAGCTTTGGAAACACCGGCCAGTGAACCTTTACTCGAGGTTTATTTTACCTAAATTGAAAATTATAGTTCTTGAGTATATAGCATGCAGTGTAGGTGGTTTTAGTGGTTGTTATCTTTTGAGTGTTTGTTTTACTGGAAAGTTGGGGCGAGAATGCAATGCGGGAGGAGGTCTCACGCCTACTGGCTTGGTAAACATATTTTTGCTCTAACTCTCCACTGTTTTCCTAATTCAAGATGGTGCTTTGAAGACTCGATTTGGAAATATCATTCACACTGCTAAAATCTGCCTGCGCTGCAGGCTAGTACATGTATTGGCGGACTATCTCATGCAAGGCCCATGCCATATTGATTCTTAGGTTTATCTTCAATGTGATTGTCTGTAGATCCAATACAGTCCAAGAAGGATCAAGGGAACTGGATTGACAGATGGTGAAGGGGTGGAAAGGTTATGGTCCTTTCTGCGCAGGTTTTCCTCTGTCACTAAAGAAATGAGTGCTCACAAGAGGACAGATGTTTTGACTGATGGGCTTCTTCACTATGCCCAACATTTGTATCACAAATTTGGTATGGTTAATTTTATTGAACACATAACTTTCACGTTTCTGTAGGTTTTGCTGAAAAGTAGAAGATATATCAACTATTGACCAGACCTTTAGCTGGACAGCTTTATCTACGTACGCTGTGTTTTCTGTCGTATAAGTTGCAATTCTTCATGTTTTCAATAAGGACGTGTGTTAAGATGTAAGTCGTGGTTGATTAACTTTCATAAGCACACATTAAACTGATTCCTTTCAATGTTCACAGGTGTTACTCTAAAAGCAAAGTTTGCTAGGGCAGAAACTCTTCTACATGATGTAAGTGCAAAGCTTGAGGAACTCACTGAAAAACTTCCAGGTATACATTTTAAACTTTTTTTTTTCACTCATTGCATTGAAAAACAGCACAATGACTTACATGCATGCGTTTCTGGCCGATTATTGCAATACAATTTGTAATATTTTACCTGTACTAGGTTGTGATGATGATGTGATACAAGAGTGGCAAAAGGAAGAAGTGGAAGCGCTGAAACCAAAAGAACACGGTAGTTTTATTCCTCAGCATTTATTACAAATCAGTAGGGAAAACCTGAGTTTTTTTGTATTCACTAATACATTATTAATCTGTCACAGGATTAACACTGCAGTGGGACGAATCATATGTCAGCTTGCTCCTTATGTCTAAAAAACTCAGGTAAATAGTGTGGAAGTACCACCTACCAAATTCATGATTTACATTATAGCGAGTACCTGAGCTTTTCGAAAGTGATTAATGTTGTAAAAGGCGCAATTTCCTACCTAACCAATCGTTGTGGTAGACTACGTGAAACTAATCTTTTAGTTGATTCATGGCATTAGCTATAATCCTTTGTGACTTCGGCTTGAATAGAGATGTTTTGTATAGCTTTCTTCAGTCAAACCCAGTATGGTCAAGTCAGGTAAAAAACTAGTCAGCTCAGTGGTACTTAATAAATATACTTTGGAGCCAACTTTGTTGTTGTTAGTCATTGCTGCGAGGATAGTCAACAGCCGTAAGTAGATCTCGGCCTTCCTGCAGCCAGCGAGTGCCCCCAGGAAAAACCTTTTCCCAGAAGAAGTTTATCGAGTTGTCCCCCATCCGTCCGTTTAGTTGTGAAGGCAAAAACCCGTTTTCACAATAATATAACAAACGTATTCGTACTTCCCTTTCTTTCCACCTTAGCTGATATAATTACTCAGTATTAAACTGAACATATCTTATACTTATCTCCACCCACTTAATTTTTTTTTTTTTCAGAAATGAATTGAACGATGTACAAGATGAAGATGAAGGGAAGGTTGGTGGTAAAAGATGTTGATTCGTTGTGATTCGTGGCCCAGTTGTGGGGTGGTATCTTGGATTCCCCTCAACGTATTGATCATGCTGAGGAAGCAAGAACCTATGCTCATTTGAGTGGTATCGACTATCTTCCAGATGACGAGAAATCAAACGAATTGATGATGGAGGAAGATGTGGACGATGAGGCCTTTGTGTTAGAACTATCATCAGACAGCGAATTATCTGATGATGAATAAAGCTCATTTTGTCTCTGGTGCTTGCCAAAACCATACAGAAACAGCCGTTGTTTTGTTTATGTGCGAGCGCTAATAGTGGGTAAACTTCTCGGAAAACCCAATAAATATCAATTTATTTTATTAGCTTCGCCAACCGCCTGGGACATCACAACAGCTTGCGCCAATTACTGCGGGCCCAGTAAACCCACCCACCCCACCCCAGGGGAGGACATCCACTGACACAGTAATCTCGTGCGTGGGAAATTAACGTCTCCTACCCCCAACCCTGCAGGAGACGGGACCTCCATTTATTCGTCCCTATCCGAGAAGACTAGAATATCTAACCATTCCTTGATTTTATAGAAAGGTAGCAAATTCTTCTCAATTATTTGAAGACCTTGCATGTTGGCCCGGCCGGGGCTCGAACCCTCGACCTCCCGCACAACAGTAATGCGCTCTATCCATTGGGCCAACTGGGCGGCTATACATCGTGTAGGATTGTAATGACTGGCTAATCATCCAATATGTTTTAATAAATTCTCACCGTTGGCAAATTTCATCTTGGTGGTGATTCGTTGCAGTTTTACGTTATTAGGACTATACATAACATGTGTAGAGGGCATATTTCATACGCTAATCGGTGCCGAAGCTCCCTTAACTAACGGACACTCGTAAGTGGACAGCTCTACGTAGCCACCTAGTCAAAACCCCGTTTTATTAGACTCCCATACAGACTCTGTTAGGTTCTGATATGATTGAAAATCATGTTTGTATGGATTGGAGTTCACTGGAGGTACAATTGTAGGCGTGGAAAAGATGTCGGACCATGAGTCACCGTTGTCATGCAATTTTGAGAGGTCCACCATTGTCGAACAAAAACATTAGTCATCTTTGTCGATCTGTACCAAAGGGAATGATAGGTAGACAGAGATTAGCAAGTGTGGGGTGGGTGCCTCGAATATCTACATAAACTCTGTATTTTAATTATCGCTTTATATAACTTAGGTTTGAATACTCTAGTTGATGAGCCAAATACTGAACTCGGTCGTCGTCCTTTAGTACATTGTCAATTCAGACCATCCTTACTGAACTGAAATGACGCATTTTGAGCGTTGCATAGTTTACGTAACCATCACCCGTCCAACAAAACTTTTTAGTTTTTAATTTCAAACTTCATTTGTATCGTTGATCTTATCCATAGAATTCATGCGGTTTTATCTATTTATTAATTTTTATATTGTTAATGTAAATTGTTTCGATAACAGCTGGTCCACATCAGCTATTTTTAGCTGCCTTAATTCAACTGCTATACCAAATAAAGTGTATGTATGTATGTATGTAGATATACCCATGCACCTCCTATCATTCTTAGATGGCAATGGATCTCATTATGTAACCTTGCTATACAGTGTTTAGGCAAAACATATCTGGGTGACATCCATGAAATAGTCAATATGTGCCACATAATTTCCAATTTCTGTTATGTATGATATCAAGTAAAATATATCAGTATATGTCCTTTGTGAGGCCATAACGAAATTGACACACCCGTAACGAAATTAGCACGTGCCGGAATTACTGAGGAAAAGTTATAAGTTGTAATTATTTCAGGCGACTTAACGGATTATGTTGTTAAAATGGTAAACAGGCAGTCAGCGCTACTCTGTAAAAGTGTTCTGCAAATTGCGCAGAGGTTTAACGCGATCAATTGCTAACTCTGGATCTTCGCCTTATTCGTTATGTTGTCGTGTTATTGTACAACAAGTAGCAAATCAACCACAAGTCACACACGACGTCGATCGTCCTCCAACCTCCATGATACTAGACTATTTCTTAAAATATCATTTTCCTGGCGAAGGTAATGTTCAGTAATAGTTTTTATCGACTGATTTCTTCATAAAATTGTTCTAAAGGTTTTTTTTTTTTGTCCTTTCTTAGATAGTCCAGTAGTCGGGTTTAGCACATGATTTCGTTATAGCATATATAACTACCGTATTCCTCTCCAGTGTTCACAATTGTGTGTACGGACGTATGTGTTTAAAGATTATTTTTGACGGTGAATTCATGTTTCTGCAAGAAGATATCATAACAGCTATTTACAGTGGGTTGGCTAACCATGTGAAGTTTTCCTAAATTCTTTTAACGAGATTAGCACGTGCGCTGGTGTCCTTGCGCCATGATGACCATGATAATGTGAAACTTCTCCACTACATCGAGAAGCCATGTTTTTCCGGCAATCAAAGTAACAAACGTGGAAGAATCATTTCATCTAGGTAAAGTTGGGAAGGGGGGGGGGGGAGTTAAGGTGTGAGGCGTGGGAGGAGGGAGAAGGGGAAGGCGAGGAAAAAGAGACGGAACGGTGACGCACTGAGACACCGCGATTAATTTTTCTTTTTTCAATCGATTGCTGCTGAAAAAAAAAAAAAAAAAAAAAAAGAGAAAACGTGTTGTGCGTGGCATATCTTCAAACTACATCTTTGAACTGAAAGACTCGGATCGAAGGCTGAGTAATGTTACAGCTGTCTACCTCTAACCTCAAGACTGGGAACCAGACTCCCAGACAAGCCACAGGGAGGGAGGTCACGAACTTACGCTGCTCTTTGCACCCTTCAATTGAAATGTATTTCCTTTTCGAAAATGGATACGACCCTATTGATCTTGTTGTTCAATTTCGCCAAGAAAAGAAAGTGGCAAAGGATATTGGATTAACGCAAAGAAGACGCTTTCTCGGTTTAATGGAAAATCTTGTTTGCCATTTCCATGAGATCCGAAACGTGGAGTCGACAACCTCCATTCGTACAGGAATGTCAATGGAATTGATAAAGATGAAGATGTCCAACGAGGCCGAAAGCATTTTAAGTCACTTGAATGATCATAACCTGTCAAAGTTGCCACAGCGGAGGAAACGACTAAGGAAAAAAAATTTCTAAATACCCCTGCAGTGTGAGTATGACTTGTAGTTTTCAATGTACCGGACGAGACGGGGTCGCAGGAGGAGGGGTCAAGCAAGGTTTGGGGATTTTGATATTTTCTGTCCAAAAATTGTCATATTTGCCACCCCTGTCAGGACACCGAAATTGGTGAAAAAGGTGTCTAAATCCCTACCTTAGGGCAAGTGAGTGTGGTCATTTATAACGATTGCCAAAATTCATCATGCACCCAAGGGACATGAATGACAGAAAATCAAAACACCTACCTTGGGGACTGCCTTTAGTGTTTGGGTAATAGTATCGGTGATGATGTAATCTAATTAGCATGAAGCACGTGAATGAGGTGGTGTGATGTATATAGAAGGAGTGTGCGAGGAATAAAAGGTGTGTTGCAATGCGGATTCCGTGTGCTCTTTAAGTTCCCTACAAGATACTAAATTTGGCGACGAGGATGCAAGGATTTTATGTCTAATTCTGAGGAGTTGGAAGAAGAAGTGATGGCCACCACATTACAGTTACCTGCTATTCCCCCTTTCTCCGTCTCAAGCGATCAAATGACACTCGGGCAGCGCTGGTCGAAATGGGTTAAAGGTTTGGAATACTTTCTGGTGGCATCTAACATTACCGAAAAGAAACAACGACGTGCTGTCCTGTTGCACTTAGCAGGCCCTGAAGTCCAAACGGTTTTTGAAACTCTCAGTGGTACTGGAGAGGATTACGATACGGCACTTGCGAAATTAACCGAGTACTTTGAGCCGAAGAAGAACATTCCCTTTGAGAGACATGTGTTTCGGCAGGCAGCGCAACAGCCGACTGAAAACATCGATTCGTACGTGACGCGATTACGAAGCCTTGCGAAATCTTGCGAGTATGGAAATGTGGACGAAATGATCCGAGATCAAGTGGTGGGTAGATGCGCCTCGAACAGTCTTCGCCGTCGACTACTACGAGAAACCGACCTAACACTGGATGGGCTTTTACAGATCGCTCGATCAATTGAAGCGTCTGACCTACACGCTACTACAATGGAGGCAGCGCCGGGCTCTTCAGGACGGGTCAACAAGGTCTCGGGCGGATTTCAAAGATCGAGAGGAAGAAACAGTGGAAAGTCACGGTCGTGTCAACCAAAGAATGCGAAGAATTCACGACCACAGAACCATGACACGAGGCAAATTGTCTGTTTTTGTTGTGGACGTGCGGGTCATCGCGCGAAAGATCCTTCGTGTCCTGCAATTGGAAAAGCTTGTAGTAACTGTGGAAAGCAAGGACACTTCGGTGGAGTTTGCAAAGGAGTTCCGAATCGAGCCACTAGTTCTCAGAACGTTGCGCAACAACGGAATGCAAATGGGCTTCGGTACGTGACAACCGAACAAGACCCTGGTTCAGACGATGAATATTTGTGGGCGATTAGGGGCAACATGGACGACAATACTGTGCAAATAACTGTTGAAGGTACATCGATTCCGGTTATTGTTGACTCAGGGGCAAGTGTCAATGTCCTGGACAGTATTACATTCAACCGATTGTCGAATACAGGAGTTGTTCTCAGAAATTCCGATGTCAAAATTTACACGTACGGCTCGAAAACGCCGCTTCCTGTCAAAGGAACATTCCGTGCCAATGTGTCAACAACTCAATTTCACACACAGGCCGACTTCGTGGTTGTTGAAAATTTAAATGCGGGATCATTGTTGGGCAAGGAAACTGCAACGGAGCTTGGGTTACTAAGAGTTGGCCCGGAATACCCGAGCACAGTTAACCAAATTACAGTGAAATCTGTACAAGTGATTGTGGACAAACATAATGCAGTGTTTAACGGCGTTGGCAAACTGCGGGATTATCAATTAAAAATACACATCGACCCAGAAATTTCTCCAGTTGCGCAACCGCAGCGCCGCCTTCCCTTTCACGTTCGTAAGGATGTGGAGAAAAAGCTCAATGAATTGCAAGACCTCGACATTATTGAGGATGTTGACGGTCCAACGCCCTGGGTTTCGCCTTTAGTCGCGGTCCCAAAGTCCAATGGCGAAGTACGGGTTTGCGTCGACATGCGTCGTGCAAACGAAGCTGTGATCAGAGAGCGACATCCAATACCAACACTTGAGGAAACATTGGAAGCACTTAATGGAGCAGCTGTGTTCTCTAAGCTTGATTTGCGATGGGGCTATCATCAGGTCGAACTACACCCAGAGTCTAGAGTGCTTACAACTTTCTCAACACACAAGGGACTTAAGCGTTACAAACGCTTAATATTTGGCTTGTCATCAGCACCAGAAATGTACCAATATGTCATTCAGCAAACTCTTCAAGGAATTCCCGGAGTAAGGAACATTTCTGATGATATTATTGTGTTTGGCTCTGACCAAGACAGTCATGACAGGAATTTGGAACTTACACTTGCACGCCTTGAGAACAAGGGACTTACGCTTAACCGAGAGAAGTGTATCTTTAGTGTTCCAGAATTAGTATTTTTTGGATTTAAGATTTCTGCCGATGGCATTGCACCGGACGACAAGAAGGTTGAAGCGGTGAGGAACGCGCGAACACCACAGAATGCAGCGGAAGTGCGGAGTTTTCTCGGGTTAGTGAACTACTGTGCGCGTTTTATCCCAAACTTTGCAACCCTCGCTGAGCCATTACGGATGCTCACAAGGAGTGATACAGAGTGGGTCTGGGGTAACGCGCAACAAGAGGCATTTCGCCGCCTTCAAGTCATTCTAACCAGTGACTGTGTTGTTGCACATTACGACCAAGCCGCTGAAACGGAGCTGAAAGTTGACGCAAGTCCTGTTGGACTTGGTGCCATTTTGCTGCAGCGACGTGGTGATTGTGTTCATCCTGTGGCATATGCGAGTCGCACGTTAACAGATGTTGAGAGGAGGTATTCTCAGACCGAAAAGGAGGCACTGGCGGTTGTGTGGGCTTGCGAGCGATTTCATATTTACTTTATGGTAAACTGTTCACCCTGTACACGGATCACAAGCCGCTCGAAGTTATTTACAACCCTAAATCCAAGCCACCGCCTCGGATTGAAAGATGGGCACTTCGACTGCAGCCATACACATTTGATGTTGTACACATGGCCGGAAAGACAAACCCAGCTGACGTCCTCTCAAGATTGCCGTTAGAAAACCAACCGTTCCGGGAAAGGAACATTGCCGAAGAATATATTAACTACGTCACAGTCAACGCGGTTCCAAAAGCACTCACACTTGAGCAGATTGCAAATGCTACTGAGGCAGACCCAATACTACAGCAAGTACGATGTTGTCTGAGTGACTGTGAGTGGCCAGACACACCAGAGCTCAGGCCCTACAGGCGGGTCAGAGATGAACTGTGTGTGACCAATGGAATCATCTTGCGAGGACATCGTATTGTCATGCCTAGTACCCTCTGGCAAACAACCTTAGCAAATGCACACGAGGGTCACCAAGGCATTGTGCGGACCAAACAGATGGTCAGGGAGAAGGTTTGGTGGCCAGGTATCACACATCAAGTGGAGACAATGGTCAAGGCATGTCTACCCTGTCAATCTGTTGCGGGCAAGTCTACTGCAGAGCCACTCCGACCTACAGTGATGCCTGACAAACCATGGCAAGAGGTACACATCGATCTCTGTGGACCGTTCCCTACAGGAGAAAGTCTCGTGGTTTGTGAAGATGCATGTACGCGCTGGCCTGAAGTAGTCATTGTACGCTCAACTACCTCTGCGGCCATAATCGGACATCTTCGAAAGATATTTGCTGTACATGGGCTTCCAGAGAAAGTAGTCACAGATAACGGTGCAAATCTTGTGTCAGAGGAATTTGAGGTGTACCTGGCAACGCATGGCATCCAGCATCGGAAGGTCACACCCTACTGGCCTCAGGCGAATGCAGGGGTTGAACGATTTAACAGGACAATTGAGAAGGCAATTCGCACTGCGCATGCTGAAGGAAAGGATTGGCGCACTGACATGTTTGCCTTCCTACTGAACTACCGTGCGACACCTCATGCGACTACCGGAGCGTCGCCGGCGTTTCTACATTTAGGACGTGAGATCAGAACCAAAGTCCCACAAGTTGAGACACGGATGTCGAATGCTGTATCTGCTGCAATACAGTCTGCAAAGGGTAAGGACCAACAAGCCAAGCAGCGCACAAAGGTTTATGCAGACAAGAGAAACAGAGCGAGTCCATCAGACATCAAATCAGGAGACAAAGTGTTGCTACAGCAGGCGCGGCAGAACAAGCTATCAACGCTGTATGACCCTCAACCCTACACAGTGCTAGAACGTAAGGGACCGAGCCTTATTCTGCAGCGAAGAAATGGACGTGTGTTCATGCGCAATGTATCGCATGTCCACAAGTTACACCAGAACACTGCTGTACGGGAGGAAGATGATTATGTGATGGATTTTGATCTTCCACAGGCAATGAATCCTCCACGGGCAGCGGAACAAGATACGCGAAGATCTGCTCGTGTCAGACGTGCACCGGCACATCTGAGGGACTATCAGTTACACTGAACAGTTGTCAATGAACTTTGACTGAACAATTGCAAATTTTAGTATGCTAACGAGTTCTGTTGGTTTCGCTTATTTACCGAAAATAGCACCAGGGATTATAGCTGAGTTTAAATTCAATCAAGGGAGGGATTTAGTGTTTGGGTAATAGTATCGGTGATGACGTAATCTAATTAGCATGAAGCACGTGAATGAGGTGGTGTGATGTATATAGAAGGAGTGTGCGAGGAATAAAAGGTGTGTTGCAATGCGGATTCCGTGTGCTCTTTAAGTTCCCTACAAGATACTAAACTGCCCTCACAGTCAAATTTCCATGGCTAGCCTAGCAACCCCCTTCTCCTTGGGCTTTATGTTAAAAGGTACATATGTAGCACTATGATGTATAACTGTAAACAAAAGACACTCATCTTGGTACTCAAAAGGATTCAAACCACAAAGGTGGTGGAGTCTGTACAGTGGTGTGAGAATGACATCTAGAATTATACCTTTAAGATGTTGATTTTGGCCCATCCTTTCCTATCATAAGAAAATACTTTGGGAAACAATCTGCAACATTGCTGGATTATTATTTTATTAGCACAGCAGTGTATGGGAATCTGGAATTTTATTTGCACAAAACAATGTTACATACGAATAGATCACTCTTTGCAGAGAGATATTTGCAGGTGATATGTTGATGCTTGGCCTATCTAGATCTAATGATGATCTCAGCTACCTGTCATTTTGCAATTAAAAGCTAAGCAGTCATGATGATTCAAAATGAAATATTCACATATCTATTTTGCTATAATTTTATTTCCAGATTTGCCAGAAGGAATACAATAATCTTTCAAACCATTTGAAGCATGCACATAAGCTGAGTAAGAGTGAAGTTGAGGGGCTAAATAGGGAAAAGAATCAGGAAAAGGGCAAAGGAAATCAGGAAAATAGGTAATTTATTAAATTTCCTATTGTTCTGAGTTCTGCTTTCAAGAGGATTGTGTTCATTGTAGTTACATAGATTTAAGTGTTTTCTCTACGGTAAACAGCATTCTTAACCTTTTTCAATTCATGCTCATTTTGACACATTGCATTTTCCCTATATTTTCAGCAAAACCACGAGGCACATGAGATGTTGTCCACTACGGGGATGTACCTGGGTTGGACGACGCTTCGATTACCACCTACCAAAAGTACACAATATCGGCAAAGATTCTGAAAAGTACTTGTCACTAGTACACAAACGATGCTGAGTTTTAATTTTATGTTAACTTTTTTTTTTTTGTACAAGTGGTCTTTGTTACAAAATATGAAATGCATGTAACGTATTGTTATAATATACAACATATAGGTAATAAATTAAAAGTACTTTATACCACAATTTCTATTCATTTAATATAGAGTCACATACCACTTGGGTTGACCACTGAAAATGATCAACAAATGAGCAAAAAACTTCTAGGCTAATCATTATCTATAGTTTGATAATAGTAACAATTTAAGAACCACGATTAGGATTCTCTGTTTGTCAGCTGGCTATCATTGAAAATTGGCTTTCTGACAGGTTCTTCGAAAAGGATGTTAAATTAAAGTTTATGTTTGAAAAACAAAAAAAAATGCTACCAGTTTGAGTTCCTGTTTTCTGTCTACATATACAGCAGTAGTTACAAATAATTTGGGGGAAGTCATTAGTAGCATAGTCTATAAAATTATATGATGGTGATTGATAATGATTTCAGTGATTTGAGTGGAAAATGAATTCATGAGCTTTGAGTTTTGATATTTTACATTTTTGGATGGAATGTTCCTTTTTTGTTTCATGGATCTTGAAGTTTTGTCTAAATAGCAATTCAAAGATGTGCTCATATGTGGCACTAAAAACTTCTCAATGTTCTTCATATGACTTATGATTTTATGCCTTTATAGTCTTGTGCCCACACTGAATTAAAGTACATAAATATTGTTAAATTTCAAATAATAGTGCTACTTCTTAAGGCAGCATATATTGCATTGTTAAATACTTCAGGTATATTAAAATACTGGTCATCTGAAATTTCTATCCTCTGCAAAAAATATAATGGCCCATAGGGTCCATTTTTGATCAAGTTGGCAATAGTAACACAATCCTGATGATTGTTGAGTAATTTGTAGTTGGATTGGCCTTGTAAGTCAAGCCAATACCCTTTTAGCTTGAAAGTAAATGATGCTTTAACTAGTTTTGATGGATTCTGGATACTGTAGAAAAGCCAGAATTTCTCATCTTCTGACTCAGTAAACACTGGGACAATAAGCCCTTGTGCTTCTGTGGAGTGTTGAATATTAGCACCGACAGCAAGCCATGCATCATCTTCAAAATAAAAACTATATTCATTTAATCTTAGTCTCTCTTCCTGGTCAAGTCTGAACTCCACAACCTCCACATCTTGTTCTTTAATCTTGTCAGACAGTCTAACTACCCTTTCTGCACATTGTCTGTCCACTATCCTGGACAGAAGAGTGACTACTGTTTCAGGCTGAGTTAGAGAGGGAATAACATTCCTGTTGCTTTGCAAGTTGATATCTAAATTATCGGTAATCACAAATTTAATTTCGCTTTTTTTCTCCAGTATGGCCTGGAGTTGCTTAGTGCCATAATGGAAGGGTTTCTTAAAGAAAATGCCATCTGGGAGATTTTCTACTGTAAAACCCCCACGTAGATACGGCACCCTGCTGCCTGGTTTCTTTATTGCTTCACCTACAGTGCAAAAGAAAGAGAAACATTGATTGGTAATGATAATAGCACTGAGTGGAGTAAAATGTAGGAAGTAATTGGGGAAGTAACGAGCCTGAGTACCCCTGAAATGAATGACAGTAAGTCATATTGACCATTTCCACATGTCCCATCATACACTTTCTTTGCTAAAATGTGAGACACAAGGTAGGAATAAGTAATTCAATTTCATTGGCTAGTGCCATTTTCCACTGGATTTTCATTGGCTGCATATTACTGTCAGATTTGATCTGTCCAATTACAAGCAGCTGTAATGATTATCACACAGGCCAAATTGGACAGTTTGCTTATTACAGTATTCAGATTAAGGATCAAATAATCGCTGTTCAGAATCAATCAGGTTTGAGGATTTTGTTATAGACATCATCATCATCTTTGTTGTTACCGCCAGCTAGTTAGTTCAATTGCTTAGAGCACCGGATTGTGTTGTGCGGGCTCAAGGCCCAGTCGGATCAATACTCATGGCCTTAAAATACCTGAGGAGAATTTTCTACCTTTCGATAATATCAAGAAATGGATAGATATTCTAGTCTTCTTGGATAAGGAAGAATAAACTGTAGGCCCCATCTCCTGCAGGGTTAGAGGTAGGAAATGTGAATTTCCCACACACGAGATTACTGTGTGATGGATGTCCTCCACTGGGGTGGGATGTGTGGGGGGAAAGGTGAGGTCGTTACATGGACTGAAGTGGCTGGCAGAGGCGCCTGATAATGTTGACGTCTGATCTCAACCTTAATAACATTGTAAACCTTAGCAATTCAGCCCATGCTGCTATTAAGGTATATATCGAATAAGCCATTCACAACCAATCAGCTAATAATAATAATGATGACAATGATGATGATGATGATGATGACAACAATTACATGTTAATATCTGTACTATAAAGTAAATAATATGTATATTTTTAAACTTACTGTATTTGGGATTGAATAGCTGTTGTACATCTTTGTATGTGAACCTCTCATTGGTGCAAGCTAAATAAATAAAGAGAGAGGTACTATGTAGTTTCTGGTCTATTTTGATAACATATTCACCTTATTTACAATCATGAATAATCTCGTCAATTGGATGACACACTGAATAGTATAAGCTACTGATATAAGCTTCTGCTAAATACAGTTGCATGCTAAAAAATCAACAGAACACTTTCAAAGATGTTTATAATATTACTAATTCAAAGTAATAATATAATACCAAAGTGGTCTCGGAATTTGATGTTGATGTCAGGATTCAGGCATAAAAAAGAGTACCCTGCACTTGAACCAAAGTTGTACACTTGGCCTGAAGTGTCTTGAAAAATCAGAGAAGATTCACAGCCTAAGTCTTCCAGAAACATGATCTGTTGAAGTAGATGAAAAAGTAAAATGTGGCACGAGGATAATTACTCAAAAGGACACAAACATCTGCATGTTCCATTAATTACCACAGAGTATAATTAACAATTATTCGCCAAAGGAGAGGTGAATATCATCAAATAATTCCCGAGACGAAGTAGAGGGGATTATTCCACAATATTCACCGAACCTGAGGTGAATAATTGTTTTAGTATAATTTCAGAGCTGAACAACAGAGAAATTTCTAAAATCATAACATTTTAGTAACACTTACTAACATTTTATTTTAACATTTTATATAAACCATGCAGAGTGGTTTATATAGCATCATATAAGGAACCGCTCGACCAATCAGATTGTTGGAAACTCTTTGCTCAGCTCTGAAATTATACTAACAACAATTAGAAATTATTCATCCACTTTTAATAAAGTTTTAAATTATTCTGAATTTTCATGGTTTATGCTGCCTAATTGGAATTTGACTTAGAGATTATTTCTTAAAGTGATTGAAATCTTTACCTCATTTAGAAGATTTTTCCTGTGAGCTGATATCAACTTAGATTTTTGAGCCTCACTAAGCTCTGAAACATCTGGGGCCTTTAAACTTTCTGCTTTTCCTTTGAACTCATCTTTTTCTGCAGATGTCATGTCATGCCACTTCTTGGCAGCTTCTTTGTTCTTTTGAGACAAAGACAATTTCTTGCACTCATCTAGCAAAAAAAAAATTAAAGTTTTCATTTCCACAGAATATCAATTGAATTAGTTTGATTATTATAGTGTCACTGCATGATTTTCAGTTTCCTCAGCAATCAAAGATCTAACTAAAATTGAAAATAAATTAATCAACCAATCTATTATGTTGTCAAAGGTTAAAAGAAGCTGAGGATGAACACTCTTTTGGGTTACAATATAGAGCTCTGTCGGACCCCCACCCTTGCAAGTACCCCTCCTGGGGTTTAGAAACATTTAACAAAACCACAGTCCATTATTGATTTAAATCTGGTATTCTGGCACCAAAATAAAACTAACATCCAGCAGACAAAGTTAGGAGAGAAAGCTACAATATTCATTTCTTAGAAATAATTCACTGGTAGAGGTTTATTAATGATACCCATAGACGTACAGGCACCCTTGGACTTGGAGGGGGGGACTGTGACCTCCATGCCTGAAAAAATGACACAATTTCCTAATGTGTTAGCATTAAACTGATGCAGAACTGCCTTAAAATTGATTCTAATGTTGCCTGAATTCTAAGCATTTTGCCTGACAAATGCTGAAAAATTCTTTTAAATGGCGGATGGGGGGATTTGCAAACCCATCCCCCAGGATTGTAATGCCTCTAATGTAACCCTATAATTATTTTAGCAATGGTCTATAATAGTTACAATGCATGTAAATAATTTGTTCTTAGTGTTTGAAAACATTATCAGGCCTCTCACCTGACTTGAAATACTCTGAACAGAACATGTTGTAGGAGTGTGAGCCACGTGAACCCGTCGGAATCTTAATTGGCTTTGGAGCTGCTTGTACTCCAGAACTTATCTTTTCCTTTTGTCTAGCATTTCCAATCCATTTCTATATAAATGTATCACATTAAAATAAAGTATTTCAAAATGCCTTAAGCTACAATAGCAACCCTTCCCTTTTCGCCCTCTTTCCCTTGCTGGCCCTATAGAGGCCCAGCCAGGGTGAATTCCTACAAGGGACATGCATGGCCAAAAAAGTAGTGATAGCATAATATATTAAAGTCTGAAAAAATTAAGATCTTGTTCACCAAAATTCCGACAACAACAACAAGGTGGAGAAATATAGACAAAATAATGACACCGTAGCTTTTTAAATTCAGATAAGCAACACAGGGAACCCCCTGGCAGGACCTGACCCTATTAATACCCATGCAAGCTGCACGCAGAAGCTCTGAGCTTGTATACTTTACTTGATCAATAGATTGTATTCGATCCAGAACAGAATGATTGGCTGGCAACAAATTCACAAAGGTAGATCTTCTTGGCATGTACATGGATGTCGAATGGATGATAAATGTAACATTCAACCACTCTAGATTGAGGATGTAACCTAAACTGACGAGCCAGGATTCGATCGTTAGCTAACAGGTTACCTACTATTAACACTTTTAGGTTAGCCTACTTGTCAGCTCCAATTAGCCAAACTTGTGCTCCGGTTAGCCTCAGAGCACTCAGGTTAGCCTAACTAGCTCTTCTGTTGGCCAACAGGGCACTAGGGTTAGCCTACGTTTCACTAAGGTTGCTTACGTTAGCTCTCAATAGGGTAACACAAAATAATTATTCTTTATAATTTATAATAACGAATGAGTAAACGCCTATCTTCTTTTACCGGTATATTCTTGATCATTGATTATACTGCAGACTGCAAGCGTATTTTCGAGCATAAAACGGTACAAAACAATTATTTAAAAGAAAACATGGGAGCTTCCTTTAATTAACGAGGCAAACAATTACCACAACGCCTCATTATGAATAGTACAATCGTACAGTGAACTTCCTTGACCTTGGTGTATGACGGGCAAAATTTTGTTTAAGATTCAATCCTTTAAAAGATAAGTTGGTGCAGTACATAGAGTAAGGGAAGTATAATTCTGAAGGACAATATACCACTACATCATTTACATATGTCGGTGCGCTCTGAAGAAAGCAGCAGTCACCACAATGATCGCTATCATTATTCAACGAGATGTAAATAAGTGGCGGGGTATTCCGCATACATCAAACATGGTAGTGTTTCAGTCCAACTAATAAATATCTTACCTTTACTTGATCAATAGTCAGCCCAGTTTCCGCGGCTGCCACACCAATCTTTCCCGTATTATCAGAACTGCATGTTTTCATGCCGCCGTCATAATATTCTTGTAGTTTTGACTTTTGTACATCGCTTATTTTATTATATGTTCTTTTGCGAGCTCTACTTGTATCCTTGTCAGTCATAGTGACGCAGAAGCGCCAAAAGTACACGACAAAGCCGATAATACCTGAACGTCCAAACCAAGTAGAGCTAGCGAATTCGTAACTATTCGGTAAAGGATTTCCCCTTACGCATTCCAAGTAAAGGAATTTGATTGGTCGAAATGTTTATACATATTTAATAAGCTACTGGGAAGACTTAGATGATCATTTAACACGGCTTGAACCCACTGATCTAAATTAAGATTATATGGGTGTTAGCCATTTAGATTGTGTAAGTAGGCACGTTCAGTTACTCATTGATTGAAGATGGCATAAGCATGCCGAAACATGTCTCTCAAAAAAGTTGTCTATTTCTTACAAGTTCTGAAATATTTGTAGATTGAATTCTTCAATGTAGAATATTAACTCCGCTATTGCACGTTTTACAATCTTTGGCGCTTATTTGCGATATATTACCCAAATACCTGGATTGAAGTTTCTTGGTTCGGAAGAAGTGATTGAGTTGTAACTTCTTCTCACAGTTTCAATTTATTTTCCAGAAGAAAAGTGATGAGGTACACCAAATTGACAGTACCAAATCGAGAAGAAAATGTACAGGACTTAGAGGGGAGGTTTACTGATAAAATGGTGGGATTTGTAGGATTATGAATTATGCAAACTCTCTGAAGTTAGTCCATTAGGCAGATACAGACAGCGAAAACATACTGTTGCGAAATGAAATTTCAATCATGTAAAGAAAAGAAAAGTATCTAGTTATAACAAATAAACCATCGGATATTCTTTTCTGTTTTTTATTGTTATTGTGTGGTAAACTAACTCAGTTTACTCCTCAGTAAGCCTTCATAATTTATATATCCCTCTATGAATGTTCGAAAGGTAATGCCTTTTTTATTGATACATTGAAATTTTTATTTGAATATGATTATTTTTATGACAAATGAACACATGATTGCCAAGACAACAACCCACTAATTCTTTTGGGAGAACAAAAGGTAGAGTTGTTTGAAAGAAACCTTGAAATACACTTTAGCATATTGTGCTCATTTGCACTTTAGCTCTTTTGTATTGTATTATTAAAATGATTATTGCTTCGGAAAGCCCGAGTAAGAACGTGAATCGATCTTTCGTAACCCGAATGACAGCGGAAATACATGTAGCAGATACACGACACCTTTAAGTTATTAACTCTTCGTCATCAAACACGATACGGGTCGCTCATTATGGTGACACTCTAAGCTTGGGTTTCTAGTGTGCGAGATTTTTGATTGTACAGCATTTCATAAAAGGTCCTCAAATACTTACAATTGCAAAATGCTTTTACGATTATAATTCTTTATCCTATGCAACAAAGGTTGCGGAATCGATGTATCGTAGGCCGAATGACGACGGAAATAGCAGATACAGTCAATTCTCTCATAAACGGACAACCTCGGGAGTTGGAAAAGGAATTCTTTAGTAGACTTCTCCGCCAGCAAGTATTATTTCCATAAGCAGACACCAAAGATAAATAGGTTAATAGGATGGAATGAGAATGGAGAATGGGGCATGGGGCATGGGGCATGGGGCATGGGGAATGAGAAATGTAGAATGAGGAATGGGAAATGAGGAACGGGAAAATGAAATGGGAAAGTAAAAATGGGGTATTCATTTTTTATTTTTTTGAGATTTATTGTTTGTCATACATTATTTCGTATTTTTCAGCGGTGACTATCCATATCCACGCTTTTTTCAAAAACTTTCAAAAGAGACATTGAAGGAACGGATTAAATTGCGGATAATAGCGAGATGTTATCCCGACTTGTTTCGCTATTACTATCTGAAGCTAGTAACGAAAATAATTTCTTTGATAATGTCAATTAATTATCCAAAGGAGGGAATAATTTTAATCAAAACCAACAATTGAGACTTCGGTCCGGTGTTCGTTAATATTAATATTATGGGGAGCTTTAAAAAGCTCAGCAGAGCCTGCTAGATCTCTTGCCGTATCTTGTTTATCATGTAGTATGTATTATGTGGTGTAATGAACTATTGAAGGCGAATAAAGAAAGAGATCTTAATCAAAATCAACAATACTCGGTATTTTTTGTACGGACCTCGCTGCGCTCCGTCCGTACTGTCAAGACCTCGGGCCGATACTCTCCCAGTACGGCCCTCGCGCTTGGTTAATAAGATATATATATATCGTCCCCATTCTATTTTTTCATAATTTATATCCTCATGTCATCTCTGCACTTCCTGTTATAAAAACAAAACATTTTGACGTAGAGTATGCAGGACTATAGCACCTTCGGGAAAAATGTAAAATTACTGCCGATCATTAAGGACTCTCTTAGCTTTCCCAGAACTACAACAATCTCCAACAATCTAACTCGTACGAAAGAACCTAACATCAAAGAGGGCTAAAGAAAAATTCTAAATGTTTGGAATAAAACCGATTTTATGGCTGCTGGCGTAAATTTGAAATTGTCGAGCATACTATTTTAACAGCTGCTAGACTCAACATTTTTTGACTATCGTCATCGTTGGCTTAAATCAGTTTCCGCTGTACATATCTGTATCCTTTTAACCTTTCCTAATGTGTATAATTTCTATTCAAGAAAACTGGGTCATTAATATTAATCCAGTCTCGAATTTAGTTGCGAGCTCGATCCACCTTTTTTATTTCCAGCAGAACCGAATATTAACTTCCTTGTCGGATGATAGAGATGATCAGGTAACAGGAAAGTCTAGGTAAATAACTCTCCGGTTTAAAATTATTTACTTCGTTTTTATCATTCCACGTTTATGTCTTTTTACCTAAAACGGTAACGAGAACGCGTAAAATATGCCTCGGTATTACACTGTAGGACAAGGAAAAAAATCAGGCGGAGCAAAAGAATAGCCGCACTAAACGATCCAAACTTTTTATTCTCCTATTTTAGACTTGACTTGATCAGCTCGACAGATTTATTGTGGGTCATAAAGAACACATTTATGGCTTCGCGTACTCCTCATGCGATCGAAACGATGTACAGATATGGCCGTAGGATGGGTTTCGAGAATTAAAATCAAAGTACTAAAAAGTGAAGCGATAGTGGAATAATAAATTCCCTATTCGATGGTTTAATATATGATACGCGCGGGTATTTTGCGATTTGCATTGTATTTCTGCGAGCCCTGAGGGGGCGAGAAAAATTGCTGGCAATTACCAAAATTTCCGCTCGTATTATATGTTAAACCATCGAGTAAAATTTATGTGTATATGAATATATATTTATCTCTACAACATTATTTTTATGTGTATAGCTTTATCCCCATAAAACTGGGCTTTAGTGACGGTCCAGTCCAAAACGTGTCTAGTCGAGCCCAGTCCGAAGTCCAGTTTGAAGTCCCATCCACTCCTTCACTTCCCGCAAAACCAGATATCCTGACATCGGATGACAGAGATGTCGTGTAACGCGACATTGAGTTGTAGATCACACTCCGGAATCGAAAGCAAAACGAATGCTCTCTGAGGGCAAGAGGTTCGAAAACAATTAAGTCATCCGGGGGCCAGGGTTCTCTTCTAAACGTACACTCACCGGATGAACCTGTCCTGATCATGTGCGAACCCTGAATAAGGAGTCATAGGACGTGCTTGAGTGGTTGAAGGAAATGAAGGTATCACGAGCGAAGTTCTTTATGGTAGTCTTTCTATCTTCCATTGATGTCATTATCTCAGGATCTGTCCTGATCAGTAGGCTTATTTCGCAACCCAAAGACCCACAAACTTGGAAAAAGGTGAATGACTCGTTTGTCGTTCCGTCGTCGGCATGTTACCAAGGGAGAATTGGAACTGGTAATAATTACTGCAACGAGTCTTGTACAAAAGATGACTCAAAAGAACAGTATTCTTGTGACTGTCCTCGGAAATCTGCCACTGTAACGTATGTGAATAATACATGGATATGTCTAGAGAATAAGATGGTGCGAAAGAAACTCGGTGAGTATGTTAAAAATAGAAGTATATGAATCGATGTTTCGCAACCCGAATGACAGCGGAAATGCTTGAAGCTGATAGACGACTCCTTTCAGTTATTTATTCTTCGCAATTAAACATTTTACGAGACGTTCATCATGGTGGTACTCTATACTCGAGTTTCTGGTGTACGAAACATTTTATTTTCGAGGCTTTTTTCGTTTTTTGTCTTTTGTTTTTGTATTTGAGACCCTCAAATATTTAGAATTTCGATGTTCGCGATAGACGACTCCTTTCAGTTATTTATTCTTCGCGATTAAACATTTTACGAGACGTTCATCATGGTGGTACTCTATACTCGAGTTTCTGGTGTACGAAACATTTTATTTTCGAGGCTTTTTTTGTTTTTGTCTTTTGTTTTTGTATTTAAGACCCTCAAATATTTAGAATTTCGATGTTCGCGATAATACTTGAAGCGTGGACACGGAAGTTGGCTCATTTAATACAATTAGTAGCTCAGTATCTGGCAAGCACTACGTAAATGAATAACCCACAATATTGACAAAGCCGTCATTCAACGGAACTGGTTTCCAAATTTGTAACGATCGGGTCGCAATCATGAGCTTGTGAGGGTTTACTCTCCATTCTAAGTAAAAACAAACAAAACGAATCTGTCACGAATAATGAATGACTCATAACTGCTCCAAAAGAAGGTCACGCAACTCTCCGTTCGCCGGTGTTACATTTTGTTTCCTTTTAACGAACACTTTTGTTTATCAATTTTAAAGAAAAGCGACTGTAAATACGTCGTGCAACATTTGGAGCTGAAAAATATTTCCATATTCAACAGATGTATGAAACTGCAAAGGATGTGACCTTTATCCTTTCGAATTACATCTTTAAAGAGCAACTTGAATTGGATTTATCGCAAAGTCATACATTTTAATGTATGTCATACTATATTTAGTCGTTGTACAGAATACGAAACCTCTCTTGAAAACTCATCAAAGACACAGAATAGTGATTTGCTAGGGTATTTAAAGAGAAAAAAAAAACACACGAAAAAGAAAGACGGAGGAGATTTAAACGGAAGAAGAATGACGAACTTTACCAAATCGGGTTAAACTTGCGATGCACAAGCCGTTATATGTAGCTCTTTTAACCTTTCATTTTTCCTCTCAACAGCTATATTTAGATTCTCCATACCGTATACCAAGCATTTCTCATAATGAAGTTTTAAGAATGCGGTATTGAATCAAACTTTATACGTATATCCCCCTTTAATTTTTCTCTCTTCTAATTCCTAAAGAAAATTGTTATCAGTGAGTTATCCTTTCGTGGTCACTCATGGGAATAAAATGGTTAGACAATCAGGCGTGGCTTAAATTAAATTAAAGTAATCTCCGGCTTTTTTTACCACAACCATCAAAAGCAAAGTCGAGTGCATCCCCACCCCTCGTCCCGTTAATATATGGATTTGTAGTTGAGCATTGTGAGTGGGAATCCAGTTATTTTTGTTACAATGTGTATTACGTTACGCGTGACGCTTACGTCATGACCTCGCTTTGGTGGAATAAAGTTATCTTTGTAAATCGGCCATCTTAAAAACCGCGTGAGGAGTCACTAAAGCTCTCTTCTCATCAACAATATCCCTCCAATATTGTTACAATTTTAGCTGGGTTAAAGTAACTGTGTAGTGATCCCATCGCATTCAAACACCTTCCCAATGAGTTGCATGAACGTGGAGTTAACGTCACTTTCTTCTGATTTGCTATTACGAACAGGATGTGCAAACAACACCCTATTTCATTATGAAAGAGAGTGGCATGATTTATACACACTGAGCACTCAGCCGAGGTGGGGAAGAAAAACAGCATTGTATGACGAGGAGGCCTCCTGTGTTTTAAACACTAGTTCTTCGTGGGTTATTGGATGTCATGGGGAAAAGACTCCTGTTGACAATCTTACTAATAGAACAAAGGAAATATTTGTCTTTGGATGGAGTAACAAGAGTAAGGCATACTATATAAAGGTGATTAAAAAATGTACAGTCAACTTTCCTTAACCATAACCATTTGAGTTATGCCATTAGATTCTTCTTGTTCTTGTTCTTCTTTTCTTGTTCTTCTTCTTCTTGCTCTTCTTTTTCTTCTTCTTCTTCTTCTTCTTCCTCTTCTTATTTTTCTTCTTCTTCTTCTTCTTCTTCTTCTTCTTCTTCTCCTTCTTCTTCTTCTTCTTCTTCTTCTTCTTATTCTTCTTCTTCTTCTTGCTCTTCATTTTCTTCTCCTTCTTCTTCCTCTTCTTCTTTTTCTTCTTCTTCTTCTTCTTCTTCTTCTTCTCCTCCTCCTTCTTCTTCTTCTTCTTCTTCTTCTTCTTCTTCTTTTTCTTCTTCCTCTTTTTCTTCTTCTTCTTCCTTTTCTTCTTATTCTTTAGGAGAGAGATCTTTCTGATCTCGAAGTTTTCCAGTTTAGAGAGAAGCTACTGTTTTTGTTTTTCTTCCAATCATTTAAGACCATACTCCCAGATGTCAGTTATAATGTAACCGTTAGTATCTCACCCGCCATATAAGTTTTGAAAGTCAGGCGGTAATTATTATCTGTAGTTGGTTAATATGACTGATTAAAAGAACTGTATAATTTGAATTAAAAAAGGCCACTGTTTTAGTCTACTGAGTCTCCACACAAAGAATCAATTTGCTTTGTCCATTGCATACGATGAGAGGATTAATATGACTATTGGATTTGTGATAACCACGAACTACGAATAACATTAATTTTCAGATTTTTTACATTATTATGAGAAGGCCAATCAGAGCTCTCGATATGAAACCCTATCTAAAAGCCAATGAGTTGCGAAATTCACTCTGTTACATGTACTTTAGCTTTTGTTTCGTTTCCTAACCAACAGGTGGTTGATCCAATCGCCATTTTGTGGGGAAGAATAATAAATCTGGGAGTAAGCTGCTCCCAGCCTCCTCCTGACAGCAAAGAAGATTGTCTACTCTTCAAACTGGAAGGAAACATCACCTGTAAGCTCATGTTTGATATACTTTCATGGACATTGCAAAATAACACTTTCCTAACTGCGTCAGACCATCCGCTCATGTTGATTGTTTTTACTACGATTGCTGTTACCCAGATAAAACACTTCCAGTCAGATTGCTTGGTACAATAGTACGTTTCCTCAAGGCTCCCACACTGGCTAGTGAATTACTAGGTGGATAACAATAGACATCTTCCAAAAGCCTGGCTCTTTGTATCAATTTTCTATGAGTAATTTTTTTTTTAATTTTTCAATTGGTTTGGAATGTATCAAAGCCTATGCCACACATTCTGTTCTGTATGCAGATCGAGTTAGCCGAAGTCATTCCTCGTGCAAGAACATGGGTCTGGCGAACGTAGACGTAAAATGAACGTTTCTTAATCTCGTTGTTTTGCAGGTCCCGTTGAATATTCAGTGGGATCAACGCTTAGTCCTGTAACATCATACTTGGAGCCTACATCATCTCTTACGGTAGGATTTCGTTCGATATATTGTAAATAGGAGCCATGGCAAATCATTGCTGACGTGCGTCTTTTTAGAGGTAAATCTCAGATGACATCGAAATGTGGTAAAAAACGAAAAACGCCGTGTGTCATTTATTTTCTTTCCACATTTTGGCGTATTCTGTGATCCATTACTGCACAGACCAAAGACTTCTTGGTCTACAAAATTTGAGATTACAAACAATTTGTAGGTCTTTTGTGAGGTACAGTTACCTCTCACTTTGAGGAAACTGGCTTTAAGATGTCTATCAATAGAGAAATCCTTTACGAAAGCAATGCTAGTTAACTTCATAGGCATAATCGTCCTCCCCTTGCTTGATGACATTTCGAATGCTTCCTCCTTAATAAGAGGGCCATAGTCAATCCAAGTTGAAAGTAGATGGGAATGGGATTGTCTGATCGAAATTGTTTCCACTCGAAAGCTTCTTTTTTCCTATAGCTGAAAAAGCCTGAAATGCCTTTATTCCGCAGATAACTAAAACGATATTGATCCGTTTTAACTGTTTATCTCGACAGACGAAGGTCACTGAAGAAACGATTTACCCAACACAGGTATGAGTATCATGATCTCATCATACGCACTTGAAAGCAAATGTTTAGGATGTTGAGGATGCAACCGAGGTTGTCAAATAAAGTTCGGAAGCAAGTTAAAATCTTCTAATCTCTGCTCAGTTTGAAAAACCTTTATTTCGCAGAAAACTAATTAAAAATATATTGATCCGTTTTAACTGTTTATCTCGACAGAGTAAGGTCACTAATGAGACTATTTACCCAACACAGGTATGAGTATCTCATCATACGCACTTGAAAGCAAATGTATATAGGATGTTGAAGATGCAACTGAGGTTGGCAAATAAAGTTCGGAAACGAGTTAAAATATTCTAATCTCTGCTCAGTTTGTAGCGTAGATTAATATGTTTGCGACCAGGGTAACTTTGTAAGCCCGCATCGTGAAGCAGTGTTTGAAAATTAAATAACGAAATCTGTCAGAATGTCTTCGTAACCTTTGGAATTGACAATGTGCCAAATATATTTGGTCCCTAGCTTTGGGTCCACGTGTTATTCTAACTTGATTGCCGCTTTATGATCCTTCGCGCTCATTTTCACGCAGATATCATCTCGAGCTAACCCAGGAAAAAAAAAGAAAAGCAACGATGTTAACTCTTCTTCAATAACTGTTGGCATCATTGCCGGAGTGATTGTTGCCGTCATAATTTTATCATTACTGATTACTGCTCTATTCATCTATCGACGTCGAAAATCCAGGTGATGATTGCCAAGTTAGAATTTGTCTACATCTTAGGTTATGTGTAATGGTGTATTATGTTAGTACTTCAGGTGGATTATACAAACTGAATTAAATTTAGCGTATCCAATTTAGGAAATCTCTCTTAATCGTTAAGGAGTGGTGGACACATTTTTGAATCACGAAATTCAGAGCATTACTGGCGACTTGTGCACGGCCACATTGTATCACGGGAGAAACCGCCGTAGGGTGGTTGTATTGCCAAAAGTGAGAAGTATTTTGTTGGCGTGCTATCCACTCGTTTTTTCCTTCAACCGGAAGATAGAATAATGCTAAGGCAACAGCGATTGGTGCGATGTTTCGTGTACTATTTCTGCTGCCGAGTTGTTTTGTCTATTAATCTCTAATTTTTTAAAAAGCTAAATCCACCCAATCATCAATCATTTTTGGGCATTCAAGAACCTGGTATTATACTAAGACACTGAACAATCCATCGATTAATAATTTCCACAACGTTTCTGTTCGGCAATTTGTAAAATAACCATTGCCTTTTACGAGAACTCGTGTATTGATCACTCACTCCTATGAATCACAGAGTTCAACTCTTAAGTTTAATAAAAGAGCTGAAGATTCGATGATGACCTCTTGATATCACAAAACCCCGACAGATTCCAAGGCCACTGATTTTAACCCATGGAATGTTTGGTGTCCAAAATCTATTGCATACTGTTTAATGATAGAACTTGTCTATTGGTAAAGACGTGCAATATAGATTTCCAACCTACCACTTTCCACAGAATCTTAGATTCTGTGATTGATTTCAGTTTAAAAACAAGTATTGCTTTTTTTATGTTCACAGAAACGCTGCCTGCTCGATTACCAATGGTCAAGTAGTCAGTGAGGTAGAAAATAAATTACATTGTCAATAACGGAAATGATGAGTTTTATCTTGCATGCTTAGTGGGAGAAACTTACTAGGCTAAAAGAACGGACCCTCCATAAAGACCACTACCGTCCCTAGTCTTAATAGGTACTGAAGAGTGGTTTTGAGAGCCGGAAAATCCTACAGTTCGTTTTTTTCCTTGTTGATCAGTCATTACAAAGTCGCTGGAATACTTTTGTATTTTGTGTACACTCGAGTTAAAAAAAACTGTTACTGAAACTACTGTTTCAGGAATACTTCCCTTGGTCATTATATTCTCCGGGTATTAATGCTCTCTTCATTTTGCAAGAACACCACCACGTGCAACTCAAAGACAAACCAAGCGTTTCAGCTGGAAGAAAGAAGTCGTTACGTCTCGAACGGTAGGACATTAATTTTGTCTTTCATTGAGGCAGCTGTGATGTCCTGTAGGCAAAGGAAACACTTCAGATTCAGTAAATTAACAACTTTGGAGACTAGCTAGCTACTGTTAAGAAAATTTTCCAACATTTTACTTGGAGCCTATAGAGAAGAACCAACCCTCGGCTCCAAATTACAACGTAGTGCTTGCAATTTTTCCCCTTAGATTCCTCTGTTATCGATGATAAAAAGACGGGTTTCCTACCGCAAGGAAATTCTGGAACTTTAACTTCAGACAACCCTTTGTACTTCGCTGTGGAAGACCTAAAAGAAATTCAAGAACCTGTTGGCAATGCTCAAAATCAGTCGGAACCAATGTACAACGAAATAGATGACAATAGTGCAATAGACGCAGACAGTGCTTCGTGGTATGGGTCCGTGCCCGTTGGAGATCCATTTTACAACACTTTGGAGGGACCCCATCAATGCGGTGCTTCTCCTCCTACAAATGATCATGTTTACAATGTCCTTGAAAGGTCCAGCCAAAGTTTTACAGAGGGAGGGGATGTTTATTCTCAATTGACTGCCAAAGACCCTGTGTATAACGTCTTAGAGGGTCCAGATCCATGTAACGATAATGAAGGCCCACTGTATTCTAACAGCATAGAGGTTCGATACTCTAACAGTCCTACAAACGCCCCAATATATGCGGTGGCCAATGAGAAAGGATGAAAAGCCCTCGAACAGCAATTCGGATGGAGGACAGCCACAGGCCCAAAGATGAGTAGTGCTACAAATTATGAATGAGGACAAAGATTCGTACAAAATTAAAATTCCTCGTATAACAGACGATTGCGACTGCGTGTTTTTCTTCCACACCCTCAATTTTAGATCTCTTGCTACAAGAATTGTTTGTTTGAAGAAAAAACGAAATAGGTGTTTATTGGTGGCTTTGACGCCTTTTTCTACTTTACACAAAGAGTATATGATATTTTATGAAGAGAGGTATACTTTTGTTCACGATTTTTTAATGAAATGTTAAGTTTTGCCGTATAAGAACAAATTGTGCTATGTTGGAATAACTTTTTCTTGCACCAACAAGGTGAAATTTGTAGACTTTCGAAATATAATATTGCTCACCTGTTAATCAACAAGTTCTGAGATATTTGTAGATTGAATTCTTTAATGTAGAACATTAACTCCGCTATTGCACGTTTTACAATCTTTGGCGCTCATTTACGATATATTATCCCAATACCTCGATTGAGTTTTCTTGGTGTGGAAGAAGTGATTGAGTTGTAACCTCTTCTCACAGTTTCAATACATTTTCCAGAAGAAAAGTGATGAGGTACACCAAATTGACAGCACCAAATCGAGAAGAAAATGTACAGGACTTAGTGGGGAGGTTTACTGATCAAATCGAGGTATTCGTAGGATTATGAATTATGCAAACTCTCTGAAGTTAGTCCATTAGGCAGATACAGACAGCGAAAACATACTGGTACGAAATGAAATTTCAATCATGTAAAGAAAAGAAAAGTATCTAGTTATAACAAATAAACCATCGGATATTCTACTCTGTTTTTTATTGTTATTGTGTGGCAAACTAACTCAGTTTACTCCTCAGTAAGCCTTCATAATTTATATATCTCTCTATTAATGTTCGAACGTCAATGCCTTTTAACCTGGTGCTTGGCAGTACGCTAGAGATTCATTGATACTTGTAATACAATATAGAAAACGTTAAGGAAGGAAGAAAATGCTTGGGTCAAGTCTTCTAATGACTCCCGACGAGAACATTGAGTTGCGTGGGAAAGCAACTAGGGATATTGTGAGGTGCAACTGAAAGAAACATCTGCCTGGCTGTAAAGGTTCTTTGCACGAGTGTGCAACATTCATGGTCGCAAGGAAAGACTTCAAGGAGGGTGATAACCTTCATCACGAGCAACTAAAAAAAATCTGAGTTTCCGATGAGATTCGAAGCCTAAAGGTTGCTAGTTCGGCTTCTGCATTCCGTTGCTCCTCCAGATGAGCTTCAAAGACACCTTTGCCGCGTCATGGTTTGCGCGCGTCGAAAATTAATGTTTGTCTGTGATTATAGTAATTTACAGAAAGAACTTTAAGAGTCGAATATGATCGTTGCTTTCATTACGTCTTTGACATTAACTTCTACGATGTACTTACTTTGCATCCCTAAGAGGGTCCTTTACCCTGAGAGAAAAAGAGAAACGGCTAACTGCAGTATCAATTATTCCAACATAATTTCCATCACACACAATTCATTGTTAAAAAAGTTTCTCAATATAAACGATTTCGTGTTTATTAGTCGCTTTGAGTCTCATCTAAGGCTTGATCCATACTTTTTAACCACGATAATAAATGTCGCCCAGCCTAAAGAGCTATTCTACGGTACTTCTTTGAAGGTTGGAGAGAACATATCCAGAATTATGTTAAAACACTTCATTGCTGATTGAAGAAGAAGAAATATTGAGCAATTGTCCCTCACAACAAGCGGTAAGACTTTAAACTTGTGGTTTCTAATTTTCTTTTATAATTATAGATTCTGTTTTTAATTACCATCCACGGACTAATAATCAAAGCTGTATTCAAAATAGAGTACACTGGTTTTTTATCGATTGTATAGTGAGAGGACACTGTCAGGTTTTGAGAAGAAGCGAGTTGTACACCAGAAGAAGACGACCTTTCGTCTAATGCTTCCGGAGAGCCTGCTGGGAAACGAAATTAGCTATTGCGTATGGCCATGAAAAGTGGCGTGATATCATAGAACATGATGATAAATTTTCTCTTTAATCAGTCTATGTTCAAGACCGTAAGTTCATGCAATGGAACAATCCATCGAGAGCACTATTGTTTTTCATACATGTAAAGCATACAATTTTTAAGTCTGCCACGATTCGAATCATGAAATGGAATAAACAAACCTCAAAATATACCCATTAACCATATGATTTCACTTCCTCAAAAAACAATTTTCTTTAATTCTCATGAAACAATATTGATGAGTATATTTTTTTCTGTAAGTAATTTCTGAGGCTTTTTTGACATTCAGCAAGCAAAGTAAAATTCATAGCACGTAATAAATTTACCCCAAAACGCTGGGTGCCGGCGGCCTACAAACTTTCCTTTCTATTTGGAGTAAAGTCTTCTTACTTAATTCACCATCATCTCAGTTTGCGGTTGTTTAGAATTGGTTTCGTATACTTCAAAGAACAATCAATACCGAATTTTTCAACAGCCAGGTATTGAAGACACATTAAGCTTTCTGACGTTGGCGCTGAACATTAAGTAGGGGATGTAAATGAAAGTGAAATCATGAAAATAGCGAATTGAAAAGTGGCGTTTATGATTGCACAAAGGGTAAGAAAGGGCGAAAGTTTTAATTTAGGCTATAAACAGTAAAGGGTGAAGAATTCTCTCTGAGCTATAAACTGAAGCATACCTTGAGGTGCTTCATTTTGGGATATTGGCATAGCTGACGCACTTTCATCAACACGCAACCGACGAAAAGGATAAATCATGGTGAATCGTTTTAAGCCACAATAAATTATATTGGCGGATTTTCATTTGTTGAAGGAAAGTTAGGCTGTTACGTCGGACAAAACTTCAATTTGCTATATGGTTGATTCACTTAGTGAGACGCTCAGTGCGTCAGCCCGTCAAAATGATGTACTATTCAAAGAGATATACTATTCATCATCAGAGGCCTAATGATGAGTAGTATATCTCTTCTTCCGCTGCCGACTTATCTACGTGGCCAAGATTTTTAAAATGTCGGCTAGCCTGTCTGCTTTAGAAGTGACAAAAGTGCATGAACCAAGAATGAAACCCATTGAGTTTGACTTATCCTTTCGAAGAACAATAATTTGTATTTTTGACTGCGGCTTTTGAGCTTCAAGAGGGCCATTTTTTTGCGGATTATTTCATCATTGACATCCGCTGCCTTCTTTAGTCTCGTAAGGTCCGCGCACGATAAGTAAAAAAGTATGGAAAATTTTTTCCCTCTAGCTTTCAAAGAGAATCTACGTATGGCAATACCACCACATATAATTAAAACATAGGATAACACTAGTAGTGTTTTTGGCTTTATTTGTATTTTAAAAAATGAATGTCAAGTTCTGTTTATATTTGCCATTACTGTACTATAAATAAACTGGTTCAACACTTAAATATAAGTGGTGAAAAATGGCTCTTTTGCGGCCCTCTTGGATTCGTATTTCGGGCTTGATACAGGTTATCAACTTCTTATAAATGGGCGAAAACAAATGTCTAAAATCGTGAGAATAAATTTGAAATCAGTGTGAACAAAGGTTGTTTCTTTCTGAAGTACAATATCCAATTCAAGTGCACCCAGTGTTCGAAGCGCCAAAACGTCTACGTGTTAAAGCACTTTGTACATAGGAAACATTGCAACTCGCTGTTCTTCGTTAAAAAAAAAAATACGGCAAGAGAGAAGGTTGTTTCGAGCTCTAATCGATCACTATGAAAGCAACAGCTATTATCTCGGTTTTCTTGATAACTCAGTTAAGCGGCAATTATCAAATATCAGCAGTACCTTTCAAGATTCGAAGAACGGTACAAAACAGCGCAGATTCCTTCGAGATTCTTTCGTCTTTGTGCCCACATAACAACGATTATGAATGCGGGCACTTTAGTGCGGATGCTATGTCAGTTACTCACAACGGCTGCAATTGTTCCTGTCTTATGAAGGAGGCCACATTCAAGCTGATTGAAACGCAGTGGTCATGCCATGAGAACAAAGATGTTAGGTTGAATCTACAATTTCAGCAACAAAGCAGACCCAGTGAAAAAGGTACCCATATGTTTTCTGTAAACAAGTCCTCAACCAGGTATGTTGGGGTAACTAGTTATAGACCTCAAAACGCTTTTACACTAGGCACTAAGGACTCTTGGCCCGTCCTTTATCGTCTTCTTTAGTTTCTCGATTCTCTAAAATACAATTTTATTTACATATAGCATACCACTGATCTTGCTAGATATAATCGAATGATTACATCGTACCGAACTATAACTAAATACTTCATACCCTTGCATTTCTACGCGTGTCAAAGAGTTGCACCACCTCATTTTTAAGAAGTATAGAGCAAGATTTTTTGTTTTCCAAATGCACTTATTGATATGATTGATATCCAGCCTTTTGGATAAAGTTTGATACGGAGAAGTAAGTACATTTAAATTAAAATGTCTTGTTCTCTACGCTCTGTCAGTTAGAAAGTCGTGATGGGCGAGCTGATAACCAAGCGAAACTTTAGTTAAAACACGTCATATGTCATACTCTGCCTGCTCTAATGCAGTTTTGCTGCTTAGGTAAACTATTCCAACAGTATTTTCAATTACATCATATTATCCGTCGATTTTCCTCCAGTTTAGATTAACTTGTTATCCGATGAAATGAACGAAATGATTACGTACAGCATTACAAGAACGTTAAATATGCAGTATTACTGGTTTTGTTCCGATTTGTTTAATTTTTTTTTTTAGTTGGTCTTTTCTTTTCTTCTTCTACTTCTCTCCCGTTTTTTGAAACTTTGAAAACTTTTTATTGGTTTCTAATAACTTTCAATTTGATGATGTCATTTTCTACGGATTTAAGTTTGCCGAGGACAAAAGCAAGAGAAAAAATGAGTACTCTACCATTTGCAAAAATGAATTGTTTATTTATTCATGAATTTACATATCACTAATCTACGAAAAGAAAAACTAAATATATTGACTTGAAAATGGTTGTAGAACAACTTAATGTTGGGAAAGAGTCCTTATTTATGCGACCTCGTTCCCTCTTTGGTAACACAAACAAGATCAATAAATGCCATAACTAACAGGGTGTTATTCAAAATCATTGTCAAACGTGTTTGCTATTTAGCTTTAGTTTTGAAACTCACACGACTGACGTTCTTACTTCATAGGGAGCAACAATACAGCAGAGCTCTTACGCAGTATTAAGGCGACTTGGAGGCAATCTGTGCATTTATACACTTTAAGGAGTAAAAGAAACGGTTTTTAAAATATTTTTAACGCAAGAAAAAGAACTATATAGGTCATGAAATAGCGGGAAATAGAAATGACCACCCCTATCATGAGAAATCAAATTGCTGTACAACACTTTGTACTCGTAATTTCAGACGCCACCATATTAAATCATCTGCAAGTGTACGGAAACAAGAGAAATAAAGCCTTATCAATATTTAGAATAAAACAAAAATAAAAAGTATATAAATTAGGGTATAAAATAAATAAATAATTACGATAATAAAATCCTATTATTTTGAAATTTAGGGTTTTCTGAGGATGAAAATTCTGAGCTTAAACGTTTGCTTTTCACTTTTCAACTTTTATATATTGACATCGTTGGCTTAGAAACGCGTTTGAGACTGGCCACTCATGGCAAGTATTATTCCTTACTGAGAATAATTTATTATTATTATTAATATTATTATTATTATTATTATTATTACTTTTATAGCTTGTACACCAAGAATGATAACAATGTTCACCGACGAGTTAACAAATTCCAGTTTGCGCGTATTGAATGTCGGTGACGAGAAGGAAATTTCTTTACTTAACAACTGGGATGGATGCACGGTGTACAGGGAATACACTTGGTATTCCGAGTGTGATGATTCACGACTTACTTCTGCGCGGAAACTTGATGTGATGGAGAATATTTTCAAATTGGAAAGAGGACAACAAAATTATATTTTAAAGGTAAGAAACTATTCTTGTTCTAAGCGCCCTAGGAAGTCGCTCATACAGGAAAGGAGGGGTATCCCAAATTTGGAGGGAGGGGGTATGCTAAAGGTGTATGCTAAAGGAAAACAATACAACCAGAAATTGTTCGACATAGTTTCGAGGAACAGTGAGGATCATGAACCACAGCAAGGAGATGGAGAACGACATCTCTCCTTCCCCTCCTCTCATTCCAATTGGTCGAAAGTCCAATCAAAAATCACCGAATTGAGAAAATTACCGAACTAGAATCGCTCTGATGTTAGCACGAATGGCTTTCAAAATGCTACTACTGAACCTCAGACAGAAGCTTGCAACCAATTGAAAGAAATTTAAAAAGAAGGGGGAAAAAGGTTCTTAAAAGAAAGTATTCAAAATGTCGACAATTATCATAATGAAATATTACAAAACCGTCTTGTTGTCATCATCAATGTGATTTTTCCCTCCAACAGGTTAAAAAAAATGTATCTGGCACACACTTACTGAGGGGACTGATTATCAACCTGGGCATTCATTGCACAAATGCAACAAAAACCCGAAGGGGCTGCTTGTTGTTTAAGATGGAAGGAACTATCAACTGTAAGTCAGTAGCAGCTCAGATAAAATCAGTGCTGAACAAAAGCAGCCTTTATCATATCAAAGTTAATCATCAAGTCGGTTGCAAGGGGTAATGGGGGAGGGGATTCTGAAGAAAGGGGTGCACAAAGAAGAAGAGCAGATAGCTTTACTTAGCGCCTTTTAGACAAAGATGATGGAACTGAAGTTGAGCTTCTTTTTAAATCTCAATAATAATTCTCCCCGTGGTCTACCATACATTTCTTTAAATGTTAGTTCTTAGAATTTGGTGCTCCAAGGAAATGGTATTTAGTGTAGAGGAGAGCGGAAAGAGAGCGCTTTAAACTTCCACATGCGATCAATTTTGCGTCAGCAGGTTACTTTTTATTCATGAACATCTCAAGATCCTCGAAAGAGAAGGGGTGGGGGTAATGCAAATAAACCTCGGATTCACTTAAATGGGAGCCATTCTCTTTGCTGAAAATAAATATTTAAGCACCCCTTTTTTATGATTTAATACTTATTCGTTCGTACCAGGCGACGATGCTAAATCTTCCAAACCGCCACTACCGAAAGTCCCTTCCACATCATCGGATATAACTACACCGACGCAGATAACTACCACAATTGCAAAAACAGATGGACACACAGAAACTGCGACCGTTCAGCCAAGCACGCCATTTGAAACCTCGCCATCTCCTACACGACAGGAGGTCGCACTTAATGTAAGGATAATGAGCTGAAATCGGAATCCCAAGAAGCAGGGGGGTTTCAATTAAAGCCCTATTGAAAAAAATACTCAGTGCTGTTTGTTGGCTTCGATTCCGTAATAACATAAACAGCTTATCCTTGGAAGGGTTCCACGTGATTGTTGGGCTTACTACGTTGTTTACCATTACACATAGAAAAAACTCTGCATTTTTGCCAAATTTTAAATATTTTTGATATACTGCTTAACTACTACACCCCCCCCGGACAAATCTCTAAAAGGCGGACATTCTGGTCTCATTCCCAGAGCACTTCTTCGAGCTCCCACCCAGATGACACAGGACAAAGCACAGGGCACAACAGTCAGCAAAACGCTGTTTGGATCATCATAAGTGTCTCAGTATCTTCAATGCTCCTTGTCGTTATCATAGCATTCGTCGTATGCCGACGCAGCATAAGTTCCAAGTATGTACACTGATGAACACAGAATTCATGAAACGCATTCGCTAATCTATTATTGTGTTCAATTAATAAGGCTGTTAAGGTCCTTTCTTTTTTTAGTCGTCTGTTGAGGAAACTAAAAGAACAGGGCAAATGAAGTGCACGGCGTCTTCAATAATCATAACGTGTGTACATTATAGAGGCATGCCTACACTAGCAAATTGTACAGCAAGTGTCTCACTGGCTTAATGATTATTACATTCTATTCGCAGAAAGATAAGCCACATGGCAACTGTTGAAAGAAGGGAATTACAGGTAATTCAACTTTTGTACTTCGTCAGCACCTGTTGAGCCACATATAAGTAAAGAAAAAAAAGTTCAAAACTTGTTTTAAAAAACAACAATGAGTGAGGCACCCGTCTTCTTTCATTTTTACTGGCGATTTTTTTTTTTTTTTTTTTTTGTAATCATTGCAGACCCACTTTAATTTTTTGTTAATGGACAGAAATCCGCAATGTTATTCTTAAGTTTTTCTTATTTATGAACATTACTAACGAAGGTCCTGGAGGTGCATGTCACTTTCTACCAGATCGTTATTATTACAGTGTGTAATAAAATCAATTTGCTGTCCCCTCGTATTATATATATATATATAGGTGACGACGTGTTCTATTCATATCCTATTTTTGTATTGATTTTAGCTCTGTTTTGTTTTGTTATTCTCGTGGCTGCATCCCTGAATAATGCGAAGCAAATAGCTTTTCATCTTCTTCTTTTTCAGGCCCCACAAGTGATCCATTCGAATACAAGCACAGAATTTCCGGAAGAAGAACCAAACGGTTACTCTTCTCTCACTTTTAGGGAGCCTTGTAAGTAAACATTCTTTTATAAGTTTCATGTTAAATTCACAAGAGCACAATATGTGGCCGGAATTGGAAAACAAGTTTGAAAAATCTTAAGATATTCCTAGACTTGTCTTTGATATTTCAGTAAATTAAACGTAACTTTTGACCATGATTTCTCAAAACCTTGATCAGGAATCCATGGCTAACACTTTTGTGCAATTAAAGTAATGTGAAATAACTCGACTCTTGGTCATATCTCAAAGTATTACAGTACCTAAAAATAATTATGATATCCTCCCTTGCTTATGAAACTTATTTGTGTTACCGCATCGACAATATTGCCAAGATTTCAGTCATATCTGCCTATGCAGTACCGATGGATATTTGAGTAACAGATTGCTGCGTTGGAAACCAACGAAACATATTTGAAGTGCCCCTGATGACACTTAGTAACGAGTTACATTTATCGATAGATAACATGTTTGGTATTTTTTCTCAGCCATTTATACTTCGACATATCAAGTACCTGTGAACCGGAGAACCTCTTTCAACGAGATAAACAATCCCCTGGGGGAAACCTTTGAAGATGAGCACATGCACGATCCATTCCCCGTCCTTCAGAGACACAACTTTCAAAGCTTTAAATCTAACTCCCAGATTCTAGCGCCTGTGAAGAAGGAGACAGAAACCTGGAACAGAACTTTGGGACAAACCTTTCAAGATGAACACTTGCATGATCCACTAAACGTCCGCCAGAGACACAACTTTCAAAGCTTTAAACTTAACCCCCAGATTCTAGCGTCTGCGAAGAAGCAGACAGAACCTTGGAACAGAACTTTGGGACAAACCTTTCAAGATGAATACATGCAAGATCCACTAAACGTCCCCAGAAGACACAACTTTCAAAGCTTTAAACATAACCCCCAGATTCCAGAATCTTTGAGGAAGCATGCTAAAAACGAGACAATAAAGTTCCTTCAAGAGCATGGACCACTCAGTATCGAACAACTTGTGTACAATATCGTGGAGGAAATATTGATCGGAGGCCAGGAGATGACGGACGCAGACGAGGACCAAGATGAAAACGATCCGGTATACCAAGTTATAGAGGAGTATTATGGTGAGCCGCCACAGGACACCACTCAACATGATAATGCAATGAATGCGAACCGGGATCCAGTTTACCAAACTTTGGAGGAGGGTGATAGTTCTACGGAAAGCCAAAAGAATCCCGACATTTCTGATTGCGGCTAATGTGATTGAAACGTCAAAGTTGAAAAAAAAAAGATACCTTTTCGAGATCTCGAGAATGAGTTACATTGAAGATTTTTAAGCACAAAAGACGCCCTATAAAAATATGAACAGCGATATATAGCTTTGTAGAATTTATTTTGCTTTTTAGAGAATTGAGAAGTTGACTAATAGCTCAAGCGGTGTAACTAACTTAATAAAATTACTTTCATGTTTTGCATTGCTTTACCGGCAACATCGAAATGTTTTCTCGCTAAGTCAGGTAATGTCATACAGGCCCTAGTTTTTTACTTGCGAAACTTGTAATCCATTCTCCAACTAAAACGTCTCAAATTTATTCGATGATTCGAACTTGGGTTTTAATCAAACAACTCGGACGGCTATACTTTATAACTCATGACTGAATTGTAAGCATCCCTTTGAAGTTGTTACACATATACGGGTAAGTGAGTAGGCGACTCACCTTTAATTAAAGAATGGGATAACATCCCCTGGCAGAATATTTTATAATCCCTTTCCTTCAGCTGATAAGCTTTTTCCACTCTATTTATCCGTGGATGATAAATTGATGTTGCGCGGGTAAAATACAAACTTAAAGTTAATGAAATAACCTCTACGACAAAATAGGCTTAACTGGCTTCATTTAAGAAGCTTTCTCGCAGGCAGCAAGAAAGATTTAGCAAGAAGATACATCCAAAATGTCAGTTTTAAAGCCCTCCTGAATGTCAGAACAATATTGCAGAGGCAATTATGTTGCCTGATAAAATACTACCAAATTTGGCAGACCTGACAAGGAGATTGTTGGATGAGTTAAGTTTATCATATTTATCTCAGTCTTAAGCTTAGCTTTATGCTTAGAGTAACCGACACAGATTTGAGTTGGACTCATGTGGAGTTTTCTCACGTCCGACCTTTTTCGACTCGTCAGCCTACTTGTGTCCGATCCCTTGAGTTAGGAGTTGAATTTAAGTTTGTCGATTTTTATGTACGAGTCTTAGGGCTTGCGTGTCGGGAGCACTAAGTATCAAAACATCCTTTGCTCATACAGGAAATGGAAAGGGAGATTTATCACATAACAAACTAAAAAAACAAAAGAACAAAATATCAGCAAAAGCTTTTCATCGCCTTCCGTTTTTTTCATTTCCTTAAAAAGCAATTTTTCGCCACAAGATGATAAATCGTGGATTAATTTGCGTGACTGATTACCACAGATTTGATTAGAAAATGAAAAGCACTAATCTGAAGGCTACTGGTGAAAACTGAAAGAAAATGCACGTTTTTAATAACAGCTGAACAATAAGTATGTGCTGCAGCTTCGACGAGAAGGAAAAAAACAACCCACGCACGAATGTCTCGGTTGATGATTATCCTATTGGGTAAATTTGAAAGCTTGTCGTGATATTTTTTGCGATCGCGTGATTGCGAGAGGGAAACTTGAAAACTGAAACAACATGTCGTCTTTATTTACAGACAGAAAACAGGAATTTTGCAAAAAAAGAAATTTACAATCTTCAAAATATATTATCTTTCTACCTAAAATTGCTAAAAGTTCCCCTTCTTTAAGTGCCAAATCGCGTGATATAACTTCTAAGTTTGGCTGGTCGTGTCGTTTTCAGTTGGGATATAAGTAGCTTATTAAGCGAGGCACGTACGCTGATACGACCAGTGCCGGCAGGTCAAAGCTGTTAGCAGGAGGAAGACCCCAACGAATTACAACTTGAATGGGAAAACAAACAAACTTTAGAAAGAATGTCTTTAATAGTACTGTTTTTGTTACACCAAATATTTTTTGGGTACGGTAGGGCGAAACATTTATTAATAATCAAACGACTTAACATTCGGAATGAAACAGTAGATCGTTTCGACGTGACAGGATTGTCTGAGAGGGCTTCATGCGTAGAAAAATGCGGCAATTTTAACACAACAGTGGATACCCATCGCACTGAACAATGTGCATGCGTCTGTTCTCGTCAAGCGGCGACACTTGGGAGAGAGAATGGTGCCTGGCATTGCATCGACAATAGAGTGATTCGCGAGAAGGAATTAACCGGTAAGTTGTTTTGTAAATAATTCCACTTAGATAGAGTATGGAGTGGCCAGAGTGATTGGAGTAGTCTGCTGATAAGCTGAAATATATTCTCATCTGTCTTTTAGGTCCCTGTGAAAAATGATTGATTCGATATTGTCGTGATGATTATGAAAGTCTGAGAAATCAATAATTATTTTTTACTCATAGTTTTGTATCATGATAAAAATTCATAACACAAAAAAGTGAACGCGACCTTGAAAATTAGCTCATTTCCTAATTGCCTTTGGCGTCTTTTTCAAAGTGAGTTCTGGTGCTCATTCTTTCGTTTGATGCCAAGTTTTCATTCACAAGCAAATTAATCACATTTTCACAAGAATGGTCGAGTACCAGGCTTCCTCTTGAAGAAGAGACCACTAGTGATTCAGAAATGGCCAATTTTCCTCTTAAATCAAACTAACTACCGAACGAATTTACGAATCATCTGGTTTTCTCTCTTAGGGAAGGGAGGGTGATATACTCCAGCGTAGGTACTGATAAAGTTCCTTGACCTGAGAAATGATCTAAAACTTGTTTTAAAAAAACTGTGAGTAAGGCACCCGTCTTCTTTCATTTTTACAGGCGATTTTTTTTTTTTTTTTTTTTTTTTTTGTAATCATTGCAGACCCAGTTTTTTGTTAATGGATGGAAATCTGCAATCTTATTTTTAAGTTTTTCTTATTTATGAACATTACTAACGAAGGTCCTAGGGGTACATGCCATCGTCCGGTTTTCTCCCTTAGGGAAGGGAGGGTAATATATTGCAGCGTAGGTACTGATAAAGTTTCTTGACTTGAGATATGATCTAAAACCAGCCATCTGACGTGCGTTACCATTCTCTTCGAGTTAAGATTGCAGGAAAACATATTTTACTGGTGAAAACGATGCAGACCCTTTGAAACTGTTTAAAGAAAATGATTATCTGAAGATTAAGACCGACACAAAGTGTAGTGATCAAGAAGCACGCCTCAGTTATCAAGAATGCGACGGTAACTTTATTCTGCAGAAAGAAAAGTCTGGCTGGCATCTTACGAGTCTATGGACAGATTCACGCCGTGATCTGACTCTGAAGGTTAGATACACGAATTACTGGTTCAAACGAAGAAGAATAAAATGTTTAGAAATGCCTTTTAATGGCACGATTATATACTTGCGACACCCACTCAAGTTGAGGCGCTAAAGATATCACCCGAGGTAATATCTCTCACTAACCGAGTTCGAGGTCCGTATTGTAAGTTACGGACCGAGCGCGCGGGCAATAAATCCAAGCGGAAAAAAAAAATGGGTCCGTAGCGTACAGAACGACGTCAAACTCGGTTTGTGAGGTATTTACTATTCTTCGGGATACAATAGAGGGGGAAGTTTTCAAATCACACTTTCCAATTAAGCGGGATGTACAATGTGAATTACGGCCCGCTAAACTGACCGATCATAGCGCACTTACTGAGAGATTTAATAATGAACAATAAGAGCATATTTCAATAAATCGTAAAGATATTTCCTTTTTCCATGCAAAAAAACGTTCAGTTAAGTAAACTTTGTTTGTCCACACCATGTTACACTTTCACCAAATAAGCAAGAAGAAAACGGATGTAGAGATTTAACTCTTCAAGAAAAACAGTAGGAAAAAGCAAGGGTGACACGCTGCTAGGTTGAGGCGGAAATATTTCATGAACACTGTTTTGATTTCCAGATGAATGACGATGGCCTCGAGGATTTTCACGGGAAAGTGATAAAACTAGTCATTCCGTGTGAAAATCCTAAGGAATTGTGTTTACTCTTCAAGATTGCCGGGGAGATGAAATGTAAGTAATCTTGGATGCATTTACTTTTTGATCTCTAAATTTATGGGATGTATGCTCAATGATAATAGCATTACGATAAACAAAAGCCATTTGGCAACTGAAACTTTAACCTTTTCTTTATAATTATGCGACTTTCTTATCTTTGTATCAGCGGATCGATGCAAGAGAAGTTATTAGTGTGACCTTTTTAAGTCTTTTCCTATTGCACTTTTGTAAACATTAATACAAAGGGTAGCCACGTTCCTTTAGAGACGATTAATGATCTTCAGTGTACATGAAGTAACTCAGTGATTGGCGCGCTGGGGTCTAGATTGTGGGTTTGCACCCATGCCCCTTTTTCAGGAGAAGAGCTTATCAAAATAGTGGTGATGAGTAACCATTGATGGAGTCACATCTCATTTATCCAAGATGTGTCTTACGCTTCTGATTTTACAGATTAGGAAAAGTTCCAGCGGCCATTAACCCGTTATACCCTGCACATATTCTCCATACTGTTCTTTATTCATTTTCCAAGGTACCTGTGAAAAGAACTAAAAAGTAATACTGTCGAGAGAAATCCTGGTCACTTTTTGCGGATGTATGTAATTACAGAACACGTCTAAAATATAACTTTTCCTTGTTATTTTTACAGGTCCTCTAAACAATATTTCGATACCCAAATCACCTTTACCGACCGCAACCGTAGTGAAACGTTTATCATCTGAGATGGTCGTCAGCACTCCAGATTCTAGAACCTCAAAGAAGAGTGTATCTTCAACCAAACCCAATCCGAAAGCTTCTATGGCGACTAACCCAATTCTCAGGGTATAATTATTGAATGTTTGACTTCATTTTCCTGTTTCATTCCAGATCTAGCCATGTACTGACCTGAACTTCTTTTAACTCCGAAGCAGAACTTTTCCTAACAAGAGGAAGGGGGAAAGGGGAGTAAACATAAGAGAGAAAATTTAAAAAAAAAAAATTTTCAATAACCACACTTCTATCATGGACAAAATTTTTGCTGGGCACACACCGTAATGTAAGGGAGCACAAAATCTTAAACTAGTCGTCTTTCAGCGATGGTGATATCAGTAAAGAACACGCAGTAAGCATCAAAACGTTATCTTGGAAACAAGGAGAAACTATTATCGTTAGCATCATCATCTATTTAACAAATGGTAAACACCACAGCGTACACTATTGAGTTATGGATGCACGCGGGAGGTTGCTAAGCACGAAAGAAGCGTAAAGGTCGCTCGAGGCGATAGCCGAGAGCGACTCTAGCTTCTTGAGTGCTTAGAAAACCTCCCAAGTGTATCCATAACTCAATAGTGTACGCTGTGGTGTTTACCATTTGTTTTATAACATAACATTGATACATTGTAGCTAAAGAGTTCCCTTTTATTTAACAAATCTTACGCGACCATAAAAAACAAGCGCGCGCGGAAAAATAATCTTTGCATTTGCTCACGTCAGCAGCGTACACCCATGGGCAAATGGGGGACGCTAAATTGACCAATCAGAGCGCGCACTTTACTTTGGTTATGTTATAATTGTCATTCTTATCCATGTTCAGGTTACTGACTCCCAGGAGCACAATTGGAAACGTAACAAAGACAGTGAGACAATTAAAGGGGCTTCACACAAACTGTCAATTCCTTTGGTCTCTGTTATTGCGGGCGGAGCTGCAGTCGTATTTCTGGTCTCTCTGTTCACTGGTTTGCTTATTTACAGGAAACGAAATGAAAAGTAAGATTAGTGGTACTTAAAGGTTTAGTCCTAGACTAGAAAATACACCGAAGGTAACATGAGTTGAACATAGTTGAACATAGTTGAACATAGTCGAACATAGTTGAAAACACAGGTTTTTTTCAAAATTTTCCTTTTTCAAAGCTTTTTACATCATAATTTAAAAATTATATAAAAACATTGAACATCTTTTTTACGAAGGACGACCAGCATTTGCGCAGGATAAACATGTAGTCATTCCTTTTAATTGCACAGGAATTCTCATAAGTCGTCGTTACCCCTAAAACGAAAGACAACGCGTGCAGATAACGACAATGACCAAAACAAGTACGCCGGAGAGAAGCCAATATACCAAAGTCTTTCTCCATTGGAAAACGGCGACTTACCAAGAGGTAAGTTGAAGGACTTTATTACTGCGTGATGAGATCATAGCTAAAAATATACTAACTCTAAATTAGGCAAAAGAGAATTGCGAGCATAGAGAATAAAGATACTCGTAATCAACTGATTCTACGATGACAAGAATAATTCTCAAAGAATTTTTAAAAATTACAGGTGTATATGTGCAACGTTATAAGGTTCCTGAGGCTGCTTCCCGACGAATCTCTGAGGAACTGTTATTGCAGACTGGTCCCAAGGCATCAACGGAAGAGTACGATTATGCGGAATCCTGTCTAATGGTGCGAAACAAGGGGCTAAATGTAAGCTCCTCGGTACCAATAAAGGCTCCTGCTATGACAACGGAGAATGACCCTTACTACCATGTACTTCAGATAGAGGAGGATGTCCTTTCACCAGGTCCCTGCAGTGATGCTCACAGAATACCCGAGGAAAGAGCACCTATTCGCCTACCTCAGGATTCGAACCTTGTCGATTTGCGAAAAACCTTTGACAATGACGATGATGAAGGCGCACAGGTAGATAAGGATACGGACACCTATTACCATATACTGGAACCATCAGAGTCAGAAGACCCTGAGAGCGACGGTCAAATGGGTTCCAATATTGTGGCACAATCCCCGAGTCCAAACAGTCCTGAACCCGAGGGTTATAAACAGCTTCCATCAGAAGGACAAGTCTACAAAGGTTACCAAGCTTTGCACAAATACACGTACATAACTGCTGGTGATCCTGTAGTCAAATGAGTAAAATACGAGAAACTGCAGCTGCATGGAGCCATTTCCTCCGAAACTGCACAAATCTGAACCGTATTAAAAAATAATAGTTTCTTTTTACCGATCACTAGATAAATTCATGGATAAATCCTTAAAGTAAACATTACAATAATTCCAAAGATCTGTATTATAAAAAGAACAAACAATATTCGACTCTCTGTCGTAAAATTTAGCGCTGTAACTTTGCTCGTCCTATAATCCAGCTATGAAAATAATTCTGGTTTAGCACGACGAATAAACCAAAGACAAGGCTGCAACTTCACAATTTCTGAATTCGTCTCTAGCCCAGAATGAATTTTTTAGTCGAAATATTCACTTTTGTTACAGGTTACAGTAAACACTTAAAGAGAAGGTTTGATGAATTATATTGTAATAATTATAAAATAGCCAAAAATAGTGTCAGTGATGGTTGATAACAATAGCCGTGAAAGCCTTCATTGAGCAGCCATGGCCGTGGCCCTCAGCCCAAATCGTTTTTTTATAGTTTTAAATAGGAAGTACCAGCAAGAGAATATCAGCTTGTTATCGGTGATATAGTCGTTTACAACGTTCTCAGACGTTAAAAATTATTTAGAAAGTCTGGATTACGAAAGAAAACCACATCAGAACGTTTAGTTACGTTAAAATTAATATTGAAATATTGTATCTTTGTCAAAGATATTTAAAACAGAACATGCCAGAACTGAACAAAACGCTGACCATGACTATATCTTTCTCGCGCCACAACCACATTGAGACATACTCGTCCATTGCCTCTGGAATGAAAATTTGCGCACCTATTAAGAGTATAACGACTTCCGAACCATCAAGACGAAAAGCGTATTGATCTAATGCACACTGCACACATTAAGCAAACAAATAAATTGGTGAAATCAAAGGTATGAAGAGGCGTTAACTTCTTTTCAGAGATTCAGCTTAGCTTCTTAGTTCTTTGCGTCTTCAACAGACCGCGTCGAAAGTCACCCGCTAAAAAGTGCATTTCGTGACATTTTCCGCATGAGCAATATAAGAGAAATGCTTTGTTTTGATGATCATTTATGCACAAAGCCATGATATTTGACGATCAACCATGAACTGCTTAGTAATGTCCACAGTTAATAGAGGGGTAATGTCCCACTGTATTCGGTTTCTGTGCCTCTGATTGACGAATGAATTTCCTGGTTTTGTTTACGAATACACTTATTCAAGATTTACCTTTCTTATTTAATACAAGCTTATGAGATAACTTCCTATTATTATGAGGCTACGAGATGAAGAGCAATATTTTTGACAGCTATCTTTACATCTCAAGAGTTGAGGTAAAATCTAAATTAAGACGGGAATGACGCTTACTAACATTTTAATCAATGATTAGTGTTCTCAATTCTTTTTACTTATTATCACAATTAGTTCCCAGAGAAAAAATTAGGGTTGGTCAACAGTTTCACGAACAAAACACGAACAATAAAATTTTGTAATTATTCAATTCCTAAATCGAGTGAAATTATCAGTCCTCAAATTTAAAATTTGAGGACTGATAATTTCTATCTTCTGGGTGCTTTCGATACTCCCAACTTTGGATCCTCCTTTGGTACCAAGGAAGTTTCCCTTTTTTCCATGATTTTGTTCTATCAACGTAGATTATCGTGCTGTCATTGACTTCAATTGACGTAAAGCCAAATTTGGTGAACCAATCTCGAGAATGTGGTCAAATGCCTAAGACGAAAGGCCGAGTATATTAAACTAAAGCACCGTGTTTCTGTGCATGTTGTAAGAAAGATGCATCAATACAGTTACCACAGGAACAGGAAAATTACTTCATTTCGTACAACCCTATTGACCTACATCAAACGACCGCATTCTTGTTAAAAGGAAGTGGTTTCAGGAAAACTTTCTGTGAGCTCCACAATATGAGATGAATTCATTGATTGGTCAATTTTCCCAGACATTTCTACGAATTAATATCAAAATCTATCAATTCAGACGAATTAATAGGAAAAAAACAACGTGGGGGTTTAATGAGATTTTACTCACGTATTGTTTATTTCAATTCCAGGATTTTGTACATCAAACTCGCCCTTCAAAGGCCTCCAGATACCAGACAATGCCATGTAATTTCATTTCGGCGGCCATGGAAGAAATTAAGCGCTTGCAGGCAGGATTCAAGAAAATGACAAATTTCTCGAAATATTTTTCTAAGAACTAAGAAAAGAATCCTTTCCAAGCTGAATGTAAATATATTTGTCACTGACTACACCAGTACCTTACCTTCAATCATATCCCTCGTCTGCCGACAAAACTAAACTTAAATCCAGACGTTTTGTTCAATAATTGTAACAATGAAGTAAGAAAGAAATCGGGGCAAGTGAGTTTTCCTAGTGCTCTCGAGTCTACAGGCCTCAGTGACTTCTGACATACAGACGAAATCCTTGTATGACTGTCAAAACTACTTAATCCAGTGGAAAAGCATGTTATTTGTGTTCGAAGAAGATGGTCTTTCTTCGCCAGATCGGTAATCTGCCTGAATTACCGCGCTGATGTGCGATCTATCTGACCTCACATGGACTGATCCCTCTACAAAATGGAAACTATTCGATCTCAATATCAACAGGGCTAAGAAGTGTTTCATGAAAATTTTAAACTGAAGCTATCAGCTATGAATGGAAAATTGATTGTCTAAGTGTAGCAGGGTAAACAGGAAAATGAGAAACCTTGATTCCCACGGTATCACTTCCAACGACAAATATTGACTGAGATAATGGCAATTTATTTTGACTGGTGACGAACTTAAAATCTGGGCTCCCTAAGAAAAAAGAGGGTTCTAAATGATTTCGTTATCAAAATCACGCACTTGCAGAAAATTTTAACTGAATTTTCATTCGCAAAGAAGTCAATATAGCAATAAACAACACACAAAAGTATCGCGGTGTGATGATGCAAGGCTAGCTGTCAATCAAAGACTTTTTTGGAAGCAATGGCAAGTATATTTCATGCGATATCGGTAAGGGTATTTGCGGAATCCTGAATCGTGTGAATGGGGGTTTCGCCTGGTTCGTGTCGCAATCTTTGCTTGGTCTCAGCAGGTCACTACGCACAGACACGCAAATTACGTAAAAAGTGGAGAAAGGGAAGTTGATAGTCAAACTGTATCGAAAACTAAGCGCAAAATCATCTACTTTGCACGAGACTCGGATGCAAAGTTTGCGATTCGATTAATTAGCGTAATTGGCGAAATTATTTCTTCTACTTCAACAACAAAAGTTGGCTAAAGCAATGGCTACGTCGTCATCCGTGATAATACTATTCTTTACAATGGGGATCTTGAGCTGCTGTACGACTCAAGAAATCTTAAAAATCTGGCGAGAGTCGTCATTTGATAAGGACGATATCACAGTACCAGATTCTCAGTGTGTTAAAACACAACAGCAATGTGACAGATACAACGCCAAACACCTCACACAATGTTTGTGTTCCTGTGATAATATTGGAGGAGAAGTGTCGGCGTTTTGGGAACCTAATTCGACTTGTATTCCAGTCAGTAGTCTTCGCCAAGAATCAGGTACGAATTTTCCTTTCGTTTTTTACTTTTGTTTTCAGTTAACATAATGTGGGTATGCAACCGCATATCAGAACGAAGTCCTCGAGAAGATGGCCACATTATCGAAAAAAAATATATCATAACGTGCTTTTCCGCAAGTAATCTTCTAATTCAATGGGAAATTGCCCTTAGTGCAGAGGTGCTTTGTAAAAAAAGATTGTTCATCATCTCAGAGAGAACACCATGCTAATAAAACACACTTTAAACGAACGCGGTCTTCAGTGTTTTGTTTTAGGAAGCTATGAAATATTCCTCAACAAGTCGAGTCCTGCGCTTTACAGGGGTTACTGCCATCACTTCTTCTCGGTTGAAGATTAAGTTTTTCATTAATTTCTTAAAGGATGTTTTTCCTATGTTTGCATTGCACACTGCTTTCTTTGCTCTGAGACAAAGTTTTATTGCTTGACTTTGTAATTCCCCACTCTTTTTCTCTAGGTGAAACAAAGTCTGCCAAACTGAAAATTATTTGCTGATTTGTAACTCACAAAACGTTCAACAAAATGGTTAATCGTATTAAATCTATGTCAACAATTTTGAAAATGACGATCTTCGTGAAGAGGACACTTAATATTATTCAATGTTCAAGAAAACAATTTTCTAACTCGAGCAAAATAGTTTACCGGCTACTTTGGCGTTCCGCTTCAAGACCACATAAGAAATTTGTTACGTTTGAAAAACTATAGATAAGGAGAATTCAGTGATCTATTCGTTTAAGAAACCAATAATACTATTCGTACACATCAAGAGGAATTTAGGTTCTACTGATTTTAAATGCAAGAACTGGTTTTTAGTGTGAGAATTCAATGACAGGTAAACCCGCACCGGAATTACGCTAAAGTAATGGATGCCAACTTTCGCTGCTAAGAGGAATCATCCGAAAGAAAAAAAAAAGGAAGCACAGCCTTTTCTGTTACAATGCAAGCCCTTTGGAATTCTTTAAAAGCCATTCTTAGGGCTGCGAGCAATGAGCGCATTAATTTTAGAGCTCTTAAGACCCATCTCATGTCTTTAAATTCATCTTTTTAGATTACCATCGATTTTTTAGTATGACTTTGGTATAATTATATTCTTCTTATGCTTCATTTACTCTACCAAAAAGTGTTTAGCGAAACCAGGCTAAACTAAATGAAAATCAGCAAGAAATCAAAAGCTTGTGTTTTCATTATGCAATATTTGAAGTCGACAAACAAGACTTGAAGAATCTTGCATAAGAAAATCATTCTAAACCGACTTCAAACCGCACATTCGCTTTAATTTGAATGAATGAGGAATAAGTCTCGCTTGTATCTGTATTTCACAGATTCTTCAGGCTGGTAAGTGAAGTGCATTAGATCATATTTTTAAGTACATGCATTCTAATAGCTATAAGATTTTTAAGGTATTAAGGCTATCATTGTGTAGCTGTAGCGTGAGGACGTCATTTATAGGTGTTACGTCATGATATTTGCTGTTGTCTGATGTAAGGTGCAGCCGGAATTACTTTTAACGTGAAGGAAACCACAAAATATCATTCATAATAAAATATTCGAAAAACAATAGAATGAAAAGAAAAACCGAAACGGAACAGTAAGCTTGGAGGACATTGCAATTAAAGATCGAAAGGTTGAAGTTTACAACTTTCACAAACTTTGACATTAAACTTCTACAGTCAAATTGGAGGCAGAAATACACCAACTCAAAAAAACAAAAGGCCAGTCTCTTCCAAACTCTATGCCTATAAATCATTTTACTGCTCGTGAAATTCACTATTGACCAGGCTCCTTTTTCTCAAGTCCCAGAAGTTTTAATTTGTATATTTACAACGTAAAAGTAAAGGGATAGCAGTGTTAACAAGGCACCAAAACCAATCCATTTTGTGCCCTCTCATGATATTTCATTGTTTTTACATCAAAACTATTAATGTCTTGATCTAGAACGTAAACAGGATAAGCAATATAAAGCTTTTCGAATCCGGAATTATAAGCAACGAATCTTTCGAAAAGGTGGCCGTTCCTCACGCCTATTTTTCTTTTGAAATTTTTACAGAATGCCAGTTACTCTTTACAGACGAAAAAGCTGACCAACGCTTGAAGTTCTTCCCATTTAATAAAACATCTCTTGAAAAAGACGTATCAGTACCTACCAAACAGACTTGTACCTTTTACTACGGAGATAAGTTTTTTGTCCAGTATCTCGATTGTGAAGGTTCATGGAAACCGATTACGTCATCAAATGTCCTCAGTACAATAGAGTTGACCCCCGGTTGGTCAACTACCGTTCTTAAGATGAGGGTGAGTAAAGAATGTGAAATGACACCGACTTTGAACTAAGGGACCAGCGATTATTCGGTCGCCGGGAGAGAGAAAGAGAGGGGGGGGTGAAAATATTTGGGGGGCAATACATGGTTTTCAGAGGAACGGAAGGGGAATCAGTCGTCGCCGACAGAGCATAAAGGTGGTACTATAGAATGTTGATTGCCAATTTAATCGCCACTGAGAGATCATACCAGTATTATAAAGCCTTATGGGAGGATGAGGTAAATTTTATCATGACACGACCAAGATCCTCCAATCCCCGGGCGATATATGATGACTGGTACCTGATGAAACTCTAAAAAACAGGAACTTTCGTAGTGATCAATAAAATCTACCGCCGCCAGGTTAGCTCAGACTGCCTTGTGGGAAGTCGAGGGTTCAAGCCACAGACCGGACCTACACTCAGGGTCTTAAAACAACTGAGGAGAATGCACTTCCTTTGCTATGATATCTACGAACGGTTAGACATTCTAATTTACTCGGATTAGGACGAAGAACCGTAGGCTCCGTCTCCTACACCTTCTCTATACATGATGGTTACCAGGGGACGTTAAAGAACCCACACTAAGACTGAAGTACCCACACACTTATCGATTAATTGGCTAGGCTGAAGAGGTCTCCCTGCCTACGACAATTAGGCGAAGCTATTAGGAAAATTTAGCGATCTGCATATATCTCCTTTATACAATTTCTCCAATTTTGAAACGGAACTCCTTATCCTTTAGGCCCAAAGATACATCTCAATAAATCTTGAGGTATCTCAGGTCCATGGGTTTGCTAATTAATGTTTTTCACGCTAATATCAATGATATTGCCTCGATTAATTCTGATACTCTGAATTGAGTGACTGTATTTGCGATCGCAATTTTTTTTTCAGATCAAAGATGGATCGACACTTTTTGCAAAGTTAACAGCTGGACACCTCGTAAGAGTTCCGATACAATGTCGTCGAGCAAACTCTACGGCTGATCTCTCAAGCTCTTGCATCGTGTTCATGAGCCCCGGAGAAGTTGAATGTAAGGCGTTATATAAGATAACCAGCGCTTTAATGTCCATAAGACAAACTGCACGTATCCTCTCTTTTTTGTAGCCTTTGGAGATAGCTAATGACTATAACACAACGCAAATTCTTTGATACAGATTCAGGTTGTTCGTGTTGTTTAAAAAACTACATTTCTCTCTCTCTCATATAGAAGGTTATCTCGAAGACGTGATTAAGCTGAAGCAGGGGCGTATGAGATTGCCCTTTGGCAAAATGTGATGTACAACGACAAAATAACCTCCCTTTAGTATCTCTCCTTCTTTCGTGATACTTTTTGTCTAAACCCTACTAAGAGAGAGGTAGGGGTTGCATGTGACCGATATCTTTTATAATTACTGTTAAAGCTCGAAAATAATGAATCCGGGTGTCATCCAAAAATTCAAAACAAAAACGTAAAAACAAGTAATCCTTCTAGAAACCCCTTCACGCTAACTGAGAGTCCTTATCTCAACCCCGCCACCGGTTATCTTTAAGTGGACTAGTTGGATGTAAGTTGATAAACGCAGGGTCTTAACCATATTCTTGACATAAATCAAACTGTAAGTAATCGTTACAGCCGTTGAGGCAGGACATTGCCTTGTTCACTACTATATCTTGAGGCACTTCTGTTTCAAATACAGTGGCATAGCTTTTAGGGCAAGTCATGGCCCTTTTAATTTGCTCAATTTCTCTTTTTCATTAGGTCCATACCCTAAGCCAACTCATGCACCAAGCTTCAATCGGGCTACTCTACCAGCACCAGTTCTAGGAAGACTAAATTCCACAGCAACACTTCCGCCTATAAAGACGACAACTGCAAATACCATAACTATGGCCGTGACTACTGAAGGCCCTCCTCCAAAGACGGAGACCACGCAACCGCCACCGACTGAGCGGGCAACAACTCAGGTACCTTATCATAACATATCAAATCGAACTGGTGTATCTATTAACGAGAGCGTTGTCGGAAAAATATACAATACATGTGTATAGCTGTAATCCTAAAAGATTCTGTCGGTAACAAAGTAAGAGACCCAGGTTAACCCCTAGCTTGCCCGACTAACGACTCAGTATGGTTTGGATTGTTTTTAGGGCGAGACGACACAGACGTCAACGACCCAGGTAAGTTGCATGATTCATCAACCAGAATGCATGCAATTATTCTGATCTGCGTTATAGTGGTAAACAATCAAGAACAAGCAATGTATTTAACTCCAGATCTTTACAGTATCCAAAGTCGGAAAAATATACAATACATGTGTATAGCTGTAATCCTAAAAGATTCTGTCGGTAACAAAGTAAGTAAGGCTCCTAAAAGATTCTGTCGGTAACAAGTAAGTAGGCTCCAAAGTATTCGAAAGCCAGCTTTCGAATACTTTTGGAGCCAAGTTAGGTTCTCTTATGTCCTTTCAATAACCATATCTATTTGATTTCAGAGCGAAAGAACTCTGCCACCTCAAACTGAGCAGGTACGGTAAACAAAATTATATCAAAAATGCAATTTTTCGTGTTCACTTATTCTGTAACAATCAAGTAGCGACTGTTATTCAGTTTTCACCTAACATACCCCTAACATTGTCCCTAGAACAACCTTAATGTGGTGAAAGGAATGTCTTCCATGCGCGCAACGATCTCTCTTTCTCATCGACCTTTCGTATTCAACGACCTTTCACCGACTTATCACTTGCCATGAACAAAGTAAGCCAAAGCTCCATTACGGGAAAGACTTTTTAGCAATTTCGTTTAATTTTGATATGTTCACTTTCAACATTTAGCCGACACAAGGGGAGACGGCACAAAGAAAGCAGAGCAAAAAGAACACTTACATTATCGCTGGATCTGTAGCTGGAGGAATTCTCTTAATAGCCTTAATACTGCTCATCTTGTGGCGTTGCAACAGTCCCAAGTAAGACCATATTAGAGAACGAAACAGGTTACTCGTTAGGGCACGAGCGTGGGGCAAAGAAACCAATTGAATACCCCAGGAAGAATCGACCCCAATCCGATACCCCGGCAATGAACTATAGAGAACTCGTTGGTGAGCAAGAAGATATGTGTCCCGCATACTCAGTGTTTAGGTCACTGCAGCTGCAATATAAATCAAAAGTTTTCATCCTCCATAGAAAAAACATAAAATGAAAAGTTTATGCTTAGTTTTATGTAAGGTTCGTCAAAATTCAACTTTGCACAGCGTAACAGGCAGTGCCATTGCCAGCACCAGATTCTTACTGGCTTTAATTAGAGTGGAATATTCAGAAAGTTTAACTTTCCATTGGAGATTTAAAAGGGTACTTTAAAAATTCCTTCATTAACTTTCGCCACTGAGAGTTTTATCAAGACTGAAGTACCCCAATAGTCAATTATAAACAACGAAAATCCCTGCAAGCACCTTTTCATAGAGTTCACCTCAACCGTATTTCCCTTCTTTAACAAATAGGAAACGATCAAGTTCGCATCATCGTTTAGAAGGTAGGTAAATTTGTAACTATTCGATCTTTATAAAACAAGACTTCACTTATTGCGGTTTTGTAGCTGTTATGCTTAAATAGACTAGGGAAGCTAAACGCAGAAACTTAACTTTTACACCTCGAAAGTGACCTAATACTGATGTTTCTGACCATCGTTGGGACATATATTTTTTTTTATTACACGACACGGGCAGTCAGAGGGTCAATAACTAAAATCAACCAATCAAAATGCTCTATTGCCGGTCCAATATTCTCTAAGTATTGGACCGGGCACTGTCCCGAATGGTCCCGAATGATACCGCACTTGTGTCCCTTTGAACTTCAGTCGTATAATAAATCTCTTATTAACCAAGCTTGCTCGGGACCGCACTGGAAGAATATCGGCCCTCGGTCTTTTTTGTACGGACCTCGCTGAGCTCGGTCCGTACTGTCAAGACCTCGGGCCGATATTCTCCCAGTACGGCCCTCGTGCTTGGTTAATAAGATATAATATAACATGCTTTCTACTCTACTGTTTGTAAATAATGACAAAGATCATCTCCTTGTTTTATCTCAGGGTCAATCTCCCACCCAGTATCTCATGTGAGTATACAACAGTGCGTTTTGTTACAAATTTTCGTTGTTGTTTTAACATCAACTTGAGCATGTATTATTCAAGTTTCTTTTGAAAACAAGTAAGAAAAAAATTATCCTTGAACATGTAAGGCTTAATAATTACTTTGTTTTTCTTTTAGATGAGTCGACTCTCAATTCCAGTCTATACGGACGCTTCTTATCTTTCTCCATTGGGGACCTTCGACGAAAGGACGAGGAGCTTGGGTAGGTAATATTCAAGGGTTGTAGGGATAACGTTGATGTATCAAGGCGTGTGTTTTTAGTAGAGGACAGCGTGTATTTTCTTTCTCCCTGACACTAACAACTCAAAGCAGACAAACACATTTAACGCTAGATTCCGAGGCCGAAACCCTTTGTTTATTTTTTTTTTAATTGTTTCCTGCTTCAGATAACCCCGTTTATCGCGGAAGCTCAGAAGGGCTATTTGTGCCGGGCTTAGACATGAAACGAGGGTCTATCTACTCAGATAATTACCCCACAAGCCCCCCTCCTAGGCCTCCACCAGGATCTTCAAAGCGCGGTAGCATGAACGAACAAAACAACCCAGCTTTGTCGCTGAGAGAAGATTATGTTACAATGAATCCACTGTATGAAGGACAAGTGATGCACCACAAGGATCTTGAAGAACTGAACTGTAGCGACTTTGGAGTGAGCGCCGACCAAGTTGTTCTCGATACGAGAAAAGATCCTGAAGGTAATGTGACTAAACCCGTTGTTAATCAACAACTCGTGAAGGAGTAATTGACCAATCACCACGAGACCTGGAGCAAACAACATCCCCGCATTACCCCTAAATTAAACGAGCCACACTGACAGCAATCAACTCATGAGCAACTCTTCTGATCCTAAATGACTATCACTCATGTTGCTAAAAACTTAGCAACTTTTACGGTCATCAGTACCGCAAAAGAAAAAAAAAATCGTCACGCAACTAAAATTCAGGGCCATTCCTGTAACTAAAGGAATTACCATTACAAAAAACGCACTAAACAACATTTGTAATTATTATTCAGAGTTCAACGACGACACCTATGACTGTCCAGGAGATATCCTGAATGCTAGATCCGAAGCAAGAGCATCACCGATCCCCGTTTTTTATGCTCTGGACGAATCATACCCAGACAGCATCTCTAACACTTTCCACAGAGACAGCACTTTTAGAGGGCGCCCTGATGGGCACATGTATGATGAGCCTGAAGGCGACCTTAGGAGAAGGCCCTATATTGTTATGGACAACCAGAGAGGTACACATCATGACCCTTCTAACTAGACATATACATATTAGTGTTCAAATGAACCTTTCTTGCGGGAAAACCCTTGAAGCGAGACGTCTCACATGAATGGATGGAGAAGCGTAAATTACATTGAGATAACGGATACTATTGAATAATAAATATGAACTTTACTTGGGACCAAAGTTTGCATCCATTCAATGGAGGTTATCCTTAAATAGGGAAGTCACAAAAGTGTAACATATATACTTGCATGCATTTCAAGAGAAGGCTAGTTTCAATTGACGGCCAATATAAAACTAAAACTACGATGTCCCCGATATATAGCACACACACACACGCAAAAAAAATATTGCACGTATCACTCTGTAGGGTGAGGAATATCGATTTTTTCCAAGCTCTTCATTTATACTTTTACATAGGACAACTTTCTTCATGAGCTCTTCCTTAATCATCTGCATATTAAGGTTAAATGGTCGCTGGATAAACCTTAAAAACCCTTGAGAAAAATAATTGCATAAAAATCAGAAAAAAAATTTACACTCCTTGGTTTAAGTGTCATGCGAGCCAAGTTAAAATACATGGAAGTCGAAGAAGGGACGGTCTAAAGCAAGGTGGCTGCGAATAAATATGGACGGGAGATCTCGGCCAAAAAACAGCCGCTGAGTGGCAAGGGTTTGTTGTTTACATAGAATATGAATTCTTTACTTTTTTGACGTTTTTTTGTTTAATTCTATCAAAGGTGTACTCTACTCTCATGACTATGACGAACCACCCCGCGATGAGGAACTGCTTAGTGTCCGCAGGTTAAGTTCTCCAACTCATGGCATCTTGAAGACTGGGAACGGATCGCCAAGCACAAGATACCTCCCTCAATCGGGGCACTGAGCATAATAATTAAAATGACCTCGACCAGACAACTTATTTGAAAGCAGAAGCCTTCGGCAGAGTATTTTTTTCTGGATACTAACCCAATTGCCCAAGAGGACCTACAGAATAGCATAGTATGAGTTAAATCATAAATAGCCCATACGTAATTCATATAATTACTGAGACCTGAATTTTGTCAGGCTTGTAAAATTCCAAGAAAAACCACTTCCCGCCCGACCCTGGTAGAAATCTTCCAAACAAAACTGATATAAGCATTAGAAGATGAGAACTCTCTACTTCTTCTTTTGGGGTTCCGCTTCGCCCAGACAATGTGTGAGCTAACAATTAGACTGTATTCTTGTATAGGATTTGATTTATGATTTACAAGATTTGCCGACAGGCAGGGACACCGCAACAGCTTTGCGCCAATCACTACGGGCCCAGTAACCCACCCAACCTACAGAGGAGGACATCCATTTATTCGTCCCTATCCGAGAAGACTAGAATATCTAACCTTTTCTTGATATTATAGAAAGGCAACATGTTCTTTTCAATTATTTTAAGACCTTGAGTGTTGGTCCGGCCGGGGCTCGAACCCTCGACCTCCCGCACAACAGTCCAGCGGTCTATCCATAGAGCTAACCGGGAGTAGGGAATAGGGACGAACGATGTAGTGTGTTGTTGTTGTGCTAAAGATTCAACACTATGATGAGACAACTGCTTTAGGAGCACTCTTGTTGCCGCTGCTGATTTGACAACTCCTGAAACTTCCCTGTGATTCATATCACATTTTACACTCATTCACGAAATTATTCAGTAAATAGGCAGTGCATAATGAGACTGACAAATACATATGTGTTTGAAAAATGGCTATTCTCGTTCAGTACTTATGTACTTAAACACGAAGGCACGCTATAAAAGGAGTCTTAGGTCACACTAGACCATTTGTCAATCAACCGTCGTGTGATGTAGAACTCTTAGAGTCAAGTCAGCTTGAGCTACAGCTACTCCAAAGCAGTGAACAGCGGGCGCATTCTTCAAAATTGTTTTATGTCTTCATCACAATACAAGAATATTTTAGATTTGTATTTCCTTTCTCCAATGGAAACTGTCTTTATTTGTGGCGGTAAATTTGAGATCGAAGTAGATGGTTCGTACGTTACCTCATGCCACTATACTGGTGGAAGTAAACAATAGATATCTCATTAGCTCCTTCTATTCGTCTACCAGCATTTAAATTTGACTCGCACACGTCAACGGTGAGTGACAAATGAGCCTAGGTCTTCCCAGGGAAGACTTCCTTATATAGCGCGCCTTCGTGTTTAAAGTTTGATTAGTATTCTGTTCATTAAATATGTGTATATGACGTATCGGTAATTTTTATAATGATGTTGCCAGTTAGATTGAATTTAAAAAAAATTAAAACGTGAGCAGTTGTACAGTGGTTAAGTCATTAGTTACTGAGCTTGTGTGACGGATTGATTGGTACTTAGAAATAACTAAATCCTCAAATGCTAATCAGTATACAGTGTATATTTGATTTCAGTCATGAGACTAAAAGTATGCTTAAGTATTTTCCTATGTTACTGATAAGAGTATCATAAAGGATACTTATCAAACGAAAATTCACGAAGAAACGAGTAATTCTTCATCATTTATGTAACGCGCGCTTTTTGTTCCTTATTTGAAACGACTTCGTGTCTTGTGATTGAGGGGGTTGAAAACAGAATTTGCTACATTTTTCGAAGTAGTCCTTAGAACATGTGACGCCTGAATGGTCGCATAATCTCTGGAGAGTTTCTTTAAGTCTCAGTACGGTTTCATGCCTGCAATATCGACAACTCCATCGCCATGCTGCAGTTCCCGGACGCGTTGGTGTGCAGTCGCTAACTTGAAATTGCGGTTAATAGACTTGTCCAAGTCTTGGGCTGTATTGTTTATCTGTTAGATGGGAACAAAGGAAAAGCGAAAAATAAAGTTCTGAGCTTTAGGTCTTCGATGAGGATTCTGAACGCAGTTTACTTTAATTTCGTAGTCAAATACTTATTTAACTGAGCTACAGAGAACTCTCAGCGATGGCACTAAATAGCTAGTGTCTTTTATAACCTACAATCACCAATTCCATTGTAGCAATAAGAATGTTAGCAGCGTTCCTTACTTGCGTTCCTTCTTCAATCACAGCCTCTCGTGTTCCTGTTTCTTGAATTGTCATGGTCGCAATGTTGTCAAAAGGATTCCTGACAATGTGTTTAAATTTCAGCGGCACTTGGAGGGTTTGCACTATTTCTTTTAGAAGGCCTTGTCTCGTTGATAAGAACTCTGACGTTTTACCAGCTTGCTTGTTGCCGATGACCTTAACCCAAAATAAGTAAATAAAATTCAGTATGGGTTTTAAAGTTTCAGTTCTATAAAAACATAAAACTTTCTTGGAAAATCTGTTCCTAGCCTTTTTGCGTAGCGTTCTTCCCCCACAGAGGTCCACAATAAGATCACTATATGAGGGAGGAAGCAAGTACGTTCAGTAACGAGGGGAGTCAACGTCTTCGAGAACTAAGAGATAAACCTTAAACTTTCATTCAATGAACTAACCTTTATTTTCTTTTTATATCCACATTGCCATAAACCAGGCACATTGTAAATGTACCAGGACTTTGGTGTAAGAAGTGTCCTATTGAGCGCAGCGCGTCTACGAATCCAAACAGTGCATCCCTCAAGGAAAACTGGTGAAGGTCGTAGAATAGTGCGTACTTTTGCAAGTTTTCCTTTTTCTTGAACCGCGCTGAGCAGTATTTTTCCCATTTTCTCAGCACACCATGCTCATGTTATATAATTATTTTTGGGTGAGCATCCAGTAAGGCCCCCACTAAACTATGAATGCTACGTGGATAACCAATCAACAAGAGAAACGTTTCAACTCCATCATACAATCTGAAACAATTCTCGCCATAGGAGAGTAAAGGTGACTCTTCTGAAAAACAATCAGGAATAAACTTTCTTGTTTATAAATCTCTTATAAATCTAGTTGACAAAGTTTCTACTTCGTACATGCGACTGACCACAACGCTGGCAAACTGATTCTCTGAAGTTGTGTCTAGGCTCACATATCGGTAATTTTTTTCTGGATGCAGTACGTGTGTGCATATCAGACAAGGTGGGCCAATATCTCAATTGTATTCAAAAAATTTTTTATGATAGGAGTTGGTCAGGTTAATATATAAATATAATAAAAGCTATAGACATGTGCTTTTGAGTGGGGTAGTGTACTACTAGGTTACAAAATGCTTTGAAAATCATTATCTCTTTAACAAACTGACTACCCCAGTTTTCAGTACTGATTTCTCATTTGTAAATCAAAGCTGAACTTTGATAGAAATATCAGTTGCCACTGGAAAATAACAAGTGGAATGGGTGGGATAGGTTCAGGATCTCAGTGTCTAGTTTAGAAGTAAAAAAGCATCTTCAGAAGGTCCACTCTACTTGATGCTTTTAAGGTGATAATCTTTTTAGGGGTTTTGGGTTTTAGAGGGTCTAGAAACTCTTCCAATACACACCCACCGAAAAAGTAGGAGCTGCAGGGGCATAATGATTTCACTAGACGTTTCCTCGAGAGGTCTTGGTTCCAGACCTAGCTGGGTCATTCTGTTATGGAATCACCCAAGAGTTTAAATGGGTACCTGCAGATTATTATGGAAGGTTGAACAATACACATGGTCCACCTCATGTAAGTCTTGTATGTCATTTTGCAACATTTAGATCTCAACTTGTACAGCATGTACTATTTACATGTGATTTCAATTTACAAGAAGAGAATTCTGTACAGATTTAACATCTGTTTACATTCACATGATATTAATTTATTTGTTGGGTTGGATATGACTTATAGACCCTTCTCTGTGAAAAGTCAACAACCAACTGATGTATATAAAATTATTGTGCAGAATAGAATACTAAGTCTAGTTACTGGAAAGATGCAAATGATAAAATTGTAAAAAATTAAAATATATATATAATTGCTCACAGTCTTTAAGATAAGATTCTGTCAAAATGAATCAACATAGATGATTGAAAAATTAAATTCTTGATTAATTTGGAGATTGATGCTCAAAGACATGTATGATGCATTCAATAATATGCCCACTTCATTAATTGATTTGTTTACATGAAACAATAGATTTGCATAGCAATCTTTGCAATTAATCCTGTACTCTTTTCCAAAATCAAAGATCTTAAAATCATACTCATTGAAGATCTTTGATATTTGTAAAACAAATAACAAACGATTTTACACACTTTGTTCAAAGTTTCTTTAAAACCAGCTTTGAAGATTAACACGGTGACCTAAGATTCCACAGGATTTTATAAGTTGTGAAAGATTTGCCAACAAAAATACTTCAAGTTCTTGCACTCCTTGGCACAAATCTTGAAGACTTTCGTTGATTGCCAGATTACTGGAGAACTTTGAAAATAAATCATTCAAAATGATCAAAAATCTACATTACGATTATAATAATTTAAAACTGACAAATAAAGAATGTCCTAGAAGCTATATATCATGTGCACCTCAACGGAAATGCTGGTACAGTAAATTTATCATGAAGGGTAAATATTTTGAACCACAGTAATTGTTTTAAAATATCTACAATTGATATAGAAATGTCATAATATTATTTGAAATAAAGCCCACACATCTGAATTAATACATCCACAAATCTTAGTCAAAACTTTTAAGAGGGCACAGCATAATACACAGATTGGGAGACATTTTCCTTACAAATCTTCAGAAATAATATGTTATTACACGACTCGGGCAGTCATAGGGCCATTAACTACAATCAACCAATCAAAATGCTCTATTGCCGGTCCAATATTCTCTAAGTATTGGGCCGGGCACTGTCCCGAATGGTCCCGCATGATACCGCACTTGTGTCCCTTTGAACTTCAGTCGTATAATAAATCTCTTATTAACCAAGCTTGCTCGGTACCTTACTGGAAGAATATCGGCCCTCGGTCTTTTTTGTACGGATCTCGCTGCGCTCGGTCCGTACTGTCAAGACCTCGGGCCGATATTCTCCCAGTACGGCCCTCGCGCTTGGTTAATAAGATACATGTAGTCACAAACAATAACTTGAAAACTGGATCAATGAGTTGGAAATTAACAGCAAGATGTTTTTTTTGAAAGATTAATTTCATGATTATCCATAGCAAAGATTTGTATTGTGAGGAAATACCAGCTTTTGATTGACCTACTTTCTTGTATACAATATTAATGGATTGAGCTAACCTCCCGATTAGCTCAATGGATAGAGCGCTGGACTGTAGCGCGGGAGGTCGAGGGATCGAGTCCCGGCCGGACCAACACTCAGGGTCTTAAAATAATTGAGAAGATTTTGCTACCTTTCTATAACATCAAGAAATGGTTAGATATTCTAGTCTTCTCGGATAGGAACGAATAAATGGAGGTCCCGTCTCCTGCAGGGTTGGGGTAGGAGACGTTAATTTCCCACACACGAGATTACTGTGTGATGGATGTCCTCCCCTGGGGGGGTGGGATGGGTGGGTGTTTTAGAGGGCCACTAGGGAGAATAGTTAAAATAAAGGTTACTATTATTCTTGATACAGATATTTTAGCATGTCATTGTTTTCTCTTTATCGCGTTCATCTACAATGAATAAATGAAAACCACTTATTTTTATGTAAAATATCTGATGGAATCTCTTGGTACCGGTAAATCATTACCTGATTTATATTGACACTATTCCCCTTTCTTGTTTGAGGAGCTTGAATAGTTTGTTTCTTTGATCTGTTTTGTATTCTCTTGTTTTTTTTTTTTTGGTCACTATATTTATACCTTACAATGTAAACTATGCTTTAAGTGCGCTAAAACTACCTCAATATGTAAGAAAATACTTTGTTCAAGATTATTCAGCTGACCTTAAAGGACTCTGCCACCCTGCCTTACAACTCATTTCCTGGATTTTCAACCCCTGTATATGTAGTCTAATTCAAAATTGGTCAAGTGAACTTAGTTTTACAATAAAAGGCTAGTTTTCATCATGGTCCTAACATTAGATCTAGCAAATATCGCACCTTACGCTAGCTGGCAAAAAGTTCAAAACAATATGGGCCTGTATGATACTTCCATTAACTTGGTGATAACAATATAATCAAAATACAATTCGAATTCATAAGAAAACTTTTTTGAGACATATTTTAGCACAGCTGGTTACACCCAACTCGGCGCTACGCACCTCCTTGACTATTTATACCATCTCATAATTCTCACACACGCTTATGGAATAATTTTTAAGTATCCGTTGGCGTTGTTTTAACACGTCACATAAACAGTGCGCTGTCACTTTAAATATAATTACAATTTATATGCCCCTTTTCTTCATCATGCCTACAGTTGTTCGATGATAGAAAACGATGGGTGGAACAATAGCTTACCATTGTTTTGGAATTGTTTTCAGTAATTTTTATGAATGTTCCACTGATTTGGCTATTACCAAACACTGCTGTTTGCCAGTGTCGGTTAAAAAATCCCTCCCTTTCAATTTGCACATAGATCAGAGGCGACCTAGTAGGCGTTTATAGATTATGTTAGCATAATTTTTGGAATAATTTGAGCAAACTGGCATAATTTCTGCCAAGTAGCAATGCTAGCATAATTCGCATATTTTGATAATTATCGGATCATTTTTGATGCTACAATTTGATCATTGTTCATCTCTACTCCCAAGCCCTTGGTGACGTTATTCGATGTTTAAAGTTTTAGTTCAAGTGGTAGCATTTGTAGTTCACTTGAATCACTGAGCGGCGTCTGAAATGGTCTGAGCCCGAGTCTGGGGTGCACCGGAACCGGAAGTCACATTGTAGGCCATGTATAGTCGTGTACTAGTGTGCACGTTAACATAAACCACATGTTTATTTGAATTTCATTGTGGGTTTGTTACGTTTCTTTCTTGTAGACCTACGGATTCTAATTAAAAAAGAACATAATTTTAGTATAATTTCGCCAAAAAAAGGATTGCTATTAGCATAATATGCTAACGTAATCCTAGGCCTACGGCCTAGCCTAAGCGTTTGTTGGGAAGTGAAAGGTACCTATTACTAGAACTGGAGTAAATGAAAATGAGCAACTAGGAATAAGAATTTTTTTTAAAAAAGAATGAAACTAAATTTTTTTACTGATCTTAGCAAAAAGGCAAATAAAGGAACGAATAAGATACCGCTAGTTACAGAATATAGCAGCTTGCTATTAAAAAGGGATAGAACTTTGTATCAGCTGTGATTGTCATTTAAGTACTTCTTCTGAAATGATAAATTGGTATGACCTTTTGATCATGAAGGATTATCTTCTTACTTTTTTCTCGGGGGTTTCCTATCAAACGGTACCGCAATTCCAATATACTCAGAGCTGTGGTGTCGTTACAACCTACGTTTAGGGTCGCAGATGATGGCGAGTCCGCAAGATGTGTGATGTACATGTAAAAACCGTTACTATAGGAAAAATTAGCAACAGCAAAAGTGACAACTACATTTCTGATTGTAACGGTAACTGAAAGGGGAAGTGCTTTTGTTACGGATTTGGAGTTGATTCCTCATAAATCTTAAAGGTTTTATTATAATGGGTTTTAAAATCAGTTTTTTTTCTACTAAAAAGCAAGTAAAAAAAGGAACAAAAATGTTACTTCACGGAAAAATTGGTGATGTGGACTAAAAAGGAAAAACATGCGTGCGCCGAGGTCATTAGAAGCTGTCGCCTATTTGTCTTCATTTAATCATTTCCACAGCTATGACTCTTTCACGGAAAGAATTTTTTTTTTTTTGTCTCTCATTTAATCTAAGCATGATTCAGTAAACTAAGAGAATTTTATTATCTGGAGTTAACAAGTTCTCATACATGAATACTCTATAGATATGATGCACGATCCTCGCAGTAGATAGCGCTATTTAAGCAATAGCGAAAATCAGACCTGAAAAAAATCAGGCCCGTACGGGATTCGAACCACTGACCTCTGCGATACTAGTGCAGCGCTCTACCAATTGAGCTAACAAGCCAACTGGGAGCAGGCCGTTAAGTTGATTCGTAATAAACCCGTGAAAGTGATAAATCAGATACAATGAAATATATGAAGTTCATATATTTTGAACTACGGTATTAGATACATATGATGCACGATCCTCGCAGTAGATAGTGCTATTTAAGCAATAGCGAAAATCAGAACTGAAAAAAATCAGGCCCGTACGGGATATGAACTTCATATATTTCATTGTATCTGATTTATCACTTTCACGGATTTATTACGAATCAACTTAACGGCCTGCTCCCAGTTGGCTTGTTAGCTCAATTGGTAGAGCGCTGCACTAGTATCGCAGAGGTCAGTGGTTCGAATCCCGTACGGGCCTGATTTTTTTCAGGTCTGATTTTCGCTATTGCTTAAATGGCGCTATCTACTGCGAGGATCGTGCATCATATGTATCTAATACCGTAGTTCAAAATATATGAACTTCATATATTTCATTGTATCTGATTTATCACTTTCGCGGGTTTATTACGAATCAACTTAACGGCCTGCTCCCAGTTGGCTTGTTAGCTCAATTGGTAGAGCGCTGCACTAGTATCGCAGAGGTCAGTGGTTCGAATCCCGTACGGGCCTGATTTTTTTCAGGTCTGATTTTCGCTATTGCTTAAACAGCGCTATCTACTGCGAGGATCGTGCATCATATGTATCTAATACCGTAGTTCAAAATATATGAGCTTCATATATTTCATTGTATCTGAATACTCTATAGTGTATGTATGACAATTGTCAATTGTCCATTGACATTATGGTGTAGAAATAGCCTCAAACCAGACCGGCAAAACTTCTATGTATCTTCAGGGTTTTCTTTTCATCGCGTCGTAGGTGACTTATATACGCGAGGCACGCTATAATATGGGGTCCGAGTACATGAAATCATGTTCCAATGCTGGCCTCATATTAATATATCAACAGTGATCACAACTGCGATTGAAAGATAAACAGGCCAATCAGATTGAATTATGTGTGCTTTCTTGAATTGGAAAATATTTCTTTAACAATGAGACTCTGACAGTTACATACTTGGATCCTACCCCCACAAAGCACCATGTATACACATACGGGACAATTAATTGAGTAGCAGCCTACGAGAGACTCGAACTTACTCGGTACATTTAAATTTACTTATACCGTTTTTATGTGCGAAATTACCCGTACAAATTTCATTAGCATAAAGTAGCAACTAGACAGTCAGCATGTCACACGCGACAGTCGCACATGTCTCGTGCCCGATCCGGGCATACGCGCACCTCACCTGATGGAAGTTGCGGCTTGTATACTTTGGTGCGTGTGTTGGGAACATGTGAAACCTTGATAGCTTAGCATTGGCGAGACGGCTGCTATGTTATCACAGGAATCACAGTACGGCTGGATGGTTTTAAATTTTGTTCAAGCCGCACTTATTTTCCTTATTTTGTTCATTTTATGTTTGTTTGTTTATTTTTTTATGGTTTTCGATATATCTGCGATGATTCTACTCGTAAAAGCGTTCGTAATTGAACCTGAACCCCTAGAGGAAAGATTATTCTATCAAAATGGCCTTAACCTGTAGTTTTACACATGAATGATCACTCAGCGTCGAAACTTCCGAAAACTTAGCCAAGGAAGACAACTCTTCTTTTTTTTTTTTTTGAACGCGGAACTATCACCTATTTATGGGAGTGGTCAGTCGTCAGTCTGTCTCCAGACGCCAAGGTACAGCGTATAACATTACAGCGTAAAAAATAGCATAATACTGGCATGAAGACAGATTAAATTTTATACTTTTGACCTTCCTTGAACTTAAACTGTTGACGGAGTCGCTATGGTGTCTATCCCGCCTTGAAAGAGTCAAACAGGAAATGTATAGGTAGGTGTGTTTCATGTGACGGACGGTAGTTTTAGCTCGAAGGATCAGCTATACATACGCTATTTTACTTTGTTAGCTCATTCATTTTACAGAAATATAGATACTCTCTTGTCCCATCAAAAACACCTTGCTCAAATTTAGTGTCGCAATATTGCTTTTGATGATGACTGAGACATGCCAAAAATAGCACAAGCCTCCCTTACTAAGTAGGAAATGCGTCACTGAAGGCCTGTCGCTTTCGGGGTAATTTTCTGAAAACAACATGGCGGAGTGGTTATTAGATGGGAAAATGAAAGTGACCTCGCGGTTAGGGCGTAAGGCTGAAGGATATCAGCTGGCTTCCGGTAGAAATGATTCGAATTCAAATAGAATTAACAAATGTTCCATTATAACTTCCAAACACAAAGATGTTCGGAGTATTTATGACTCTTCTTTGATGAAATTCCAATATGGGACGCTTATGGAAATGTCACCTTTTCATTCTGATCTTCAAGTGCTGGTGTTTTTTTTCTATTGCTGTTGTCGAGGTGAATGTTTCGATGTCAAAAATCCTAAGTGTAACACGTTCTAGGGGAAAAGGAGACTCCTTTGAGATTGAATTAGAGTCGAACGGCTGTCCAAGTTGTCAACAATATGGGGCTATGAAGACGAACAGTGTAGCAGGCAGTCGATGTTCGTGTTCTTGCAATGAAAAAGGTAAACGTACATTTTATACAACGCACACGGGAGAGATGAGGTGTGTGAAAGACAAAGTTATTTTGGCGGATGTACGCAGAGGTAATAAAATTATGTTTTATGCAGTTTTGAAACAGTAGATTTTTGTATTTCTAGACGAGTAATTAACAACATTTCATTGAAAATATCAAGCTTAGCACCCAGTTATCTTTTACTTTCAAAAGCAAAAATTAAGGTGAAAATCATCATTTCTTGAGCATTCAATCAACCGAGAAACAAAATTAAGACATTGTTAACTAGAATCTTCACTGAATTGGATTGGATTGGATTGAATAAGGTTCCATATCTCAGTAAATATAGAACATGTATCCAACAGGTCGAGTTATTATTTATTTTATTAGGTGGTAGTTTTGCTGGTCAGTGTAGAGTTGAAAGGCAAAGGGAAAAAATATTTAAGGTTGTTGGCTAACAATTTAAAAAAATATCATTAGAGCATGGAAAGTTATGTGGACTATACTAGGTGGACAAATATAATTTATTGTGCTCTGCCCAAGACTCTTTCTTGAACTTTTTTACCAAAAAATAACTTTCTTTTGTTCTACTGTAATGAATTGACTTGATGAAAAGTGGCTGGTTTAGGTGCGATTTTTGTAAAAAATATCCTGTCTTTTTTTTTTTTTTACCTTCATGATCCAGGAAATACTTGTGGCTTCTACTTTAATCGATCACAGCAGTTTAAGGTTCTTAACCTTCAGGCAAATGGACAAGAAAGACTGCAGCCTAATGATCTCTGTGATCAAATCCAAATTACTGGGTGGAAATTTTACTTAAACTCTTCATGGACTTCCTTTCCAGCTGATGATGCTTTCGGAAAGAAGCCACATTCAGCAACAACTTTCAGTGTAGGTACTCTAATTATAAACTTATTAACTCCCATACACCTTAACATCAGTATGCCTATTCTCCATACTGTTCTCTACACATTTCAAAGGTGCTGACAAGGAGAATTTATCTTAAGTAAAAAAATATTGTTGATCAAGAGCTTCTTTAGTTGGTGACCTTAATGTGTGAGTTGGTGATGATATTGTAGGGAGAATTTAGATGCTTGACATTCTAAGGGGTCAGAGGGTGAATAATTCCATAAGAGGCTTTGAACCTGGTATTGGATTGTACTGTGTGTGCATGACTGCATGTGATTCAAAGTACATGTTTTAAGTTTCAATGCTGATGTTTTTTAATGTTAACCCTTTGTCAGATCCATTGGCTCTCACGAAGGGCTAACACTCGAAACGTCAGCTTTGAAACTCTTTACTGTGGCCAGTTTATAGCATCAACTCATTTGATAAAACCAAAATTACCTTGTTACTCTCACCAAAGCAGCGCCATGGTTTCTTTGGAAATGTAGCCCCTTTATTTCCCAGAATCTTAGTGGCAATTAATTATGATTGTGGGAGAAGGGAGGAGTCCTTTATTGGGAGTCCAGTACAAATAATAGTAGCATCAGATATTGAAATAAATGTATTAAGTTGAGGTGGCAGGGTAGAAATCTGGTAAAAAGCCAACATGTAAACGATGTTGCCATAACTGCCACCCAGTTAGCCCAATGGATAGTGCGCTGGACTGTTGTGCGGGAGGTCGAGGGTTTGAGCTCCGGCCTGACCAACACTCAAGGTCTTAAAATAATTGAGAAGAATTTGCTACCTTTCTATAACATCGAGAAATGGTTAGATATTCTAGTCTTCTCGGATAGGGACAAGTAAATGGAGGTCCCGTCTCCTGCAGGGTTGGGGTAGGAGACGTTAATTTCCCACACACGAGATTACTGTGTGATGGATGTCCTCCCCTGGGTTGGGTTGGTGGGTTTGTTGTGAAAGCCATAAGTTAGATAACTCATTGGGTTAATTACATCACCTTCATTAAATAAAGAATATTGTATTGTATTATATTGTTTATGTTGGGTGTTGCCTGATTTTCAAAGTCAGTATTGCTTTTCTATTAAGACAATATGACTGTCAGTGAATTAATGGGAGGGTTTTTATTGGCCAATCAATTCAAAAGGATTGGAATGGCACTGGATGTTTAACATGGTGGGGTCCAAAAAATGTGGTATAGACATGTTACGTAGAAATTTGTAGGGTTTCTTATGCATACACCTGCACCAACTATGACAAATGTTATGACTATTAATCATTTAAATACAATATTATTAAACCCTCTCATCTAAAATGTGAAGCATAAATTATATAGTATTCATGTAGAGGAATTGAAAACCTGAGGTAATGCAGATATGTTTCATTTGAGTTTTAAGGATTACTTGTGACTGCAGAGTACAGTTAAACAGCTTTCTTTTCAATTGTTTTTCCACATGTGCATGTTTGAACAAGTTTTTGTTACCTCTTAGCTTTTCACGTTTAAAGATAAGTTACTTGCTTACTTATCTTACTCAATACTTGAATTCCTTTTATTATTAACCCTCAAACTCTCTATTCTAGCTGCTACACATTTCCTTGTAAATAAGTCTGCAAAAATTTTGTGTTAGTTCAAGATGACGCCTCCTACCTGATAAGTTCAATTGAGTATTCTCATTACCCATTTGCTGGATAATGTATGGATATTTTTGGGAGAAGTTACATGTTAATCACTTCTGGGAGTTACAAGTCAGAGCTCATTAACTTGATACCTACATTATTTTGCATTCAATTGGTCTGGCGAACAATGTACCCTTCATGCACCTGGAAACAAGTACTTGCACAAGTGCTGTCATAAACCTGATCAAATTTTTTAATTTTTCAGAAATTATTCAAACTAAAACTTTTGATTTATTTTTTTTTTAAAAGTGGAATGGGAACCCTGATTTCCTTTACCAAGGATTCCTGATAAAAGTTATGTTTCAGTGTACTCACGAAGGGACGACAGACACTCGTTGCCTCATATTTAAGGCTGAAGGAACACATCAGTGTAAGTTTCTTGAGAGGTTATTATTTTTTTTTAAGTACTCTGAGGCTTATTTTTCAAATTTCAGCCACAGTGATTATCAATTGCCAACAACATAAACTAATAAAATTGAAATTTGTATCTCAGTGCAAACAAAAAACTAAGTGTGTGTTACAATAAATTTGTTTCAAAGATGTGGCACTGTATCATGTTAAGTTTCAAGAAAAGTTCTCAGTGTAAAAACTGTGTGCTCATATAGATGTTTTTCAAGGTGGAAATAGGGGAAAATGTGTGGTGTTAAATTTCTGATATATGTTAATTCTTATACACTTCATACACTTCAATGGGGCAAGAATCATGTATACTTACCATACACACAGACTATGTAACATATTACTCAGTGACTGAGGGATTTTTCCCCCTTGAGGCTAAAGAGGAAAAATGTGCTTTTTTGCAGGAGGGAGGGTTGTTCTCATTAAATGTTTTTGCATTGAGGGGGTACTTAGTCAAACCCCATGCTTTCTTTGTAATGAAATTTGACAATGTCTGATGGAAAACCATTGTATGATGATTCAAGTTGAACTAAGCTACAAACAGCCTGTTAGGACAGAGTGTAGACTATGAAATGCAGCTTTTACATAATCTTTGTCACCACCAATTGTTTCCCTTCTAAATTCAGATTTTAACATTTCTACAACCACACCACCTACACACACTTCAACAGAGAAGAGCAGTGTTGAGGTATGTTGTAAATACATCTATGTAAACCATATGCATCTAAAAGTGAAGTTACCTTTTGAATGATGTTAACCAATGTATTCACAGATTAATTTTACTCAATATTTGTGTTGTTAATGATCACCAAGGTTGGGGACAAGCAAAAAATTTTTAATCTTTGTCCTTACTTTACATTACCAGAAATGAACTATTACATAAGAAATGGTCTTTTATCTACAGTGTTTTGGAGATTATGATGCAAGTTTTTTTCACTGACTTCAGTTAAACTTGATGTGGTGTTTGTGAAAGTGTAGTGTGATTGTCTGGGTGAGTGTTAAGTCCTGAGAAGGACTGTTGTAGGTGGTAGTGACTGACATTTCAACAACCTGTGCAGAAGTCATCATCAGTGTTATTGATTATGTTTTGCCTGCCACAGTGCCTCCTTCCACTCCCAATAGTATTGAGTAGCTGGCATTCAATTGTCATTCAAACGTGATGAGATATCAGGAAAAAAGATTTAGACCACTGTTCCATTGTGAAGAAGCAGCAATTTTTTTACTTGTAAGACCCCCCCGTCCTCCCCTTCCTCCCCCCCCTTTTCTCATCTTCACTGTATTTGTCTGGAACCACTAAGCACCAAGCTGCAGGAAGTGGTCAGGCACTGTACACAATAATGGCACCAACAATTACATTATAAATCAGGGATTGACACTAACGGTAGCCCACTAGCTACAGCCTAGTAGAAATTCAGTTTTGGGTTGTGGATTTCAGTTTCCACTAGCCAGTTTGGCTAGTAAACAAACTGACATTGTTGTAGCATGTAAGATGTCACCGGCCACTTGGCTAATAGGTTGAAAAGTTACTCAGTCGAGCCCTGATAAGTGGTGATAATTTTTCTTGTAATTCTTTTCCTTACACAGACATCAAATGAAGAAAATACAGAAACCAACAGTCCATTGCCGACAGTTGAATATTCAAAAGCCAATGACAAGAAGATCTGGATAGCTGTGTCCTTGGGTCTGTCTGGTGTTGTTCTCATCGCCATCATTGCCATTGTTGTATTTCTGGTGTTAAGGTGTCGAAGGAATTGCAAGCAGGAAACAACAGGTGTGTGAAGAGGCTTCTGCTTGCCTTGTAATGGTGATAATATGTATGCAAATGGGAGTTTGAGTTGTCAGTCGTTAATTTTGTTGAAGATGTTATATGTACATTTTTTTTAATCTCAGACTGACTGACACAATCAAAAATTGCATGGATCATTTTTTTTTTTTTTAGCCAGAGAAATTATGCCAACCATGCAAGCTAACACTAATACTTTCAAAATATGTTTTAATAGTAGAAGAAGCAGTAGTGGTAGGGGGGCAGTAGCAGCTGCAGGGGGAGGGGGAAGGGGGTGGGTGGCTGGTTGTGGGGGGTAGTGGTGGCAGTAGCAGTACTAGTAAACTGTATTTGAGTGTCATTTGTTCTATTGTTAACACAGTGCTTGATGATGTGACTTAAACCCTTTTCCTCCCTGATCTCATTAGTAACTCCTTACTGTCTGCCTCCCAATTCTTCTAATATTAATTTGGATCAGCTGATTATTCCCTTATTGATACTATTCCTTCTCGTCACTTGTCTGGTTGATATTGTATTAAATTACCGTGAGGGGAAACTCTATCTCGGTCACTCATGGAAATCAATAAGGGGTTAGCATCAGTGGCACACATAGCTGCACCTTGAGTGCCACTTTAGTGTTCCTAGCACATCAGTGATACCCTGTGTTCTGTCACTGAACAGAAGCAGAACAACATGGGATCGATTTATGAATTAGACATGGCCCTTAAACAGCACGTTAACTGGACAGTCTGTTATCTTTCAGAATCCCGTCGTCATCCTCCAGAGCAGCCTTCTGAGTCGGCATTTTGTTCTCCTTTGCATGACTATGAGTATGTGCATTATCCTTGTCTAGTCAATGGTTTAAGGAGTCCAAGGAAAACAACGGGTAAGTGGCAGCAATAGCCTTTTTTGGCGACTTTTTTGTATCAGGTTTTCTTTTTTTTCCCCAGAACATGTTGTGTTACGAAACCAATTAAGGGATGTGCAGAAGACTATTGTATTAGAAGTCTAGCCTACGATTAGGCTCCTGCTAGAGGGGCCAAGTAGAAACTTGCTTTGAGTGGAGTGGCCGGAAGGGGGGGAAGGGAGGGAAGGGGGAAAGGGAGGGAAGGGGGAAAGGGAGGGAAGGGGGAAAGGGAGGGAAGGGGGAAAGGGTGGGAAGGGGGAAAGGGAAGGAAGGGGGAAAGGGTGAGTAGGGGGGAAGGGAAGGAAGGGGGAAAGGGAGGGAAGGGGGAAAGGGTGAGTAGGGGGGAAGGGAAGGAAGGGGGAAAGGGAGGGAAGGGGGAAAGGGTGGGAAGGGGGTTGGGGAAAGAGGGGGAATGGTGAAACTCTCTCATATCTGCCAGACTGAGGTGTTCGCCACGGCAGGGTGTAGTCGAGGGCCACTCGTATGACAGGGTTTGTCAATATTTGACATATTAGTTTAATATTAATATCATTATCATCATCATCATCATCATCATCATCACTATTATTATTATTATTATTATTATTATTATCATAATTGACCTCGATCATATCCGTTCCCTCAGGAAATGCCATGTATGAAAGAGGTGAAGACAATAAGCTGATCATCTGGACACCAGGTCACAGTGGAACACTCACTCGACCTGCCGAGACTGCAGCACCACGCCTACCTTATCAGCGACTTCTGACACGAACATCCTCGTCAACCCCTGACAGTGCCACAGGAATCAGACCAGTCAGTTCCCCTGGGATGGAAACTGACTTTCCTTATCAGAAGCTGGTTAGGGCTACAACCTCTTTGCCGAGGACAGCAGGAACATCGTCTTCTCCTGACTCTTCTAATGTAGTCAGCCCTGCCAAATCTGCTCTTGTGGAGGAGGATGTCTTTCCTTATCAGGAGCTCTTCAGGTCGACACCATCACTGAAGGGGGAAGCACCTTGGCGAGAGTGTGGTCAAAAACGGTTGTCAGAGGTGGAATCAAATGGTGAAGGAGTGTCTACTACGCCATATCAGACTCTATCTTTGCAGAGAAATCAACTGGTAAGGTGTTCACGGGATCAAACCCAAATTCTCAGAACTTTTAATCGATGACATTACCGTCATTCTAGTTGGTAGAATTGATGTTAGGTTGTAAAGGGTTAAAGGGGCCGCCAATCCTTTGTTATCTAACCTGTTTTTTCTAGCTGTACAGCTAATCTAAGGGATCTTGATCGTCATGGTTGGGCTGTCATATAACTTGTTTAGTGCATTGTTCAGTACAGAACAAATTATCAACGCCAAAATACTTTGCGAAGCTCATCATTTCGGTGTTTCCAGTTTTAAATCAAATTGCGATCGCCGTTTTCTTTCTTTCATAAGTACCCCTTAGACGAATTCGACGGATATGCTAGAGTTGAGGATGTGGATCCACAAACGGAGGATTTTGAGTACGATTATGCTCGTGTTGAGGTCGATCCGGTGGAACTACGGAATCTTTTCCGAATTTCACACAGCGATGACACTGTCGACAATACTCCGAATACTTGCATGGAAATAACCATTGGCGATCTGAGCAACACCGCATCCATTCCAAAAACTATTGTCAGCGAATCGTCGCCCTCGCAGTCATGTCGAGATGATCCTGACTCCTGTACGTGTGAGGATGTTGTGAAGAGAAAGAATGACTGTTGCGTGCACGGAAATGAATGGCTAAAACCACAGAATTTGCATCCAGCAGCTTCTTATGAGGATTTATCTGGAGGCCGCCCTGAAGAATATGAAGAAATGGGAAAGAGAAGGAGTGTGATGACGGTGGAGGATAATGAACCAAAGGAAATTGAGGACGACAACGGTCACGAATACTATGTGCTTGAAGCTGTGGATGAGTGCGATGAAGGTACATGATCATTTTTGTCTGGATTATTAATTGTATCAATTCTGAAAGGTTGACTTTTCGAGGGCTAACTCATTCGTTTGTGCAAAAAGAAGCAATGAAGCTCTAACGCTTGACACGTCAGGTCTTCGAAATTCGCTACGCCGGTTCAGCAAACATTGTCAGACTATAGCTGATAGCCAGGGCTCAGTTGTTTGGAGTCCGATTAGCGCTAACCCAGGATTAAATTTTAATCCAGGTTTTTATATTTCTCTGTTCAACAGCCGTTTTGAGATAACTTTCCCAATTCGTTTTTAGAGCATTCAATCATCAAATTGTAGACAGGTTGAATTAAAATGAATTTGAACAACCCTACCCAGTTTAGTGTTTTACTTTCCCACCGACGCAGCATAACAGTGGTGTTAGACACTCCTATTAACAGCCTCGTTCTCTCTCCTTTTGATGTGTTCTTTGTTTAAAAAAAAATTCCTATGTCTGTTTGCTTGTGTGTTTCCCGTTTGCTTAAGACGAAACAGTACAGCTGTTTTAACACTAGTTTGTTTCCCTAGTAAGAAATTCCTTTAAAAGTTTTCATTAGCAGCGCTATTCAAAGAATAAGGCGAGTTTTTCCATGCCCATCTCCTTAATCCAAGAACTTACAAGCTGGGTTCTGAGCTAGGAGACTTAGCAAGTGCAACCCTCTCTGATATAAAACAAATTTGCTGGTTTTAGGGACAGGAAAAGGTTGTTCCTTGCCCCCCGCCCCCCCCCCCCCTTCCCAGTTGTGTTATTCCCTGCCTTCCTAATCGCTCCGCTGACGCTTACAGGAGGCGAGAAGATAAAAAACAAGAAAGGCGTTTTTCTGTGTAATCCTGGCATATGACACTTCGAACTGGTTTTTTCTTTTTTATAGGGGAAAGTGATGATGCGCATTAAATGTTGAAGGCAAGAAAGAGAGTTTTGAAATACCTCCACAACCGTCATTACATTTTTGTCATTTTTCTTTAGCTTAATGGCATATGATTCTGTCGGACAAAATTATATTTCAGCTATATAGATATGTTAAGATATATTTTTCAAACCAAGAGAAAAATTAGTGAAATGTAAACAGACTGTTTCTAAAAAAGCTCTTAAGCCATATCCTAGCGTAGTATTTATTGGTTTTAAATTTGACTTAATTGTACATTAGTTCCATTTGTATAAATTTTACTTTGCTTTCATTAAACAATGGTCTTTCAATTGCCAATAATTTTCTTGAGTGTCTGTGGATACAAAATTGCCTTTTTTAGTGGCCACAAGCGGGACACAGTTTAAACTTTTTAGTCTCAACTTCGTCATAGACGTCCGATGTTTAGCGCAAGTGCGTCATACTCCTGCACATTAGCCTATAATTAGCCCTTGTCTAACATCTCCGAAGCACTCTGTCTTTCACATATACGCAAAAATGAACAGGAAAAGAGCCCCTGGAACACAGCCCAGAATGTCTAAAAAAAGAGTGTCAAACAATGAAATTGAGTCATGCGCACAACACTTGAACAATATTATTGCAGATATGGGATGAAGAATTTTTCTTCGTAGAGGGCAGCTGTATTTATGCAACTTGCAAAACAACATTAACAAAGTTTCATTTCTGGGATATTGGCGACTCTGATTTACAGAAAAGCATTGTTACGTGATATTCATTTAAATGAATATTGTGCATTGCGAATGATACGTCCGCAGTAGAGAAGAGAAATTAGTAAATTGTGGGTTAACGAACGTTTAGCGTTCATGAAAAAAAAATAACTGACTTCTCTCGGGTATTGATGAGTCAAATAAAAGCCATTGTTTCTGCGAAAACAACGCAAATCTCGGCGAGAATAACAGTTATCAATACTGCGCATATATCGACCACATTGGATTACGAGTTGCGTCACACGAGCTGTTTTCGTTGAAACGACATCGAAGGAAAATGTTTTACGATTCCAAGTCCAGTATAATCTTCACGCTGTCATTGGTGATTTCCATATTAACTTGTTTCTTCTTCAGCAAAGGGAACGCTTTCAGCGTTGTTCGCTCTATAAAGCGAAACGGTATGGGTGACGTTGATTCATTTTCCAATCCCGTCTCGACGTGCAGTCCTGTGGAATGTTTACGTGTTATTGGAAGTGCTGGCTGTAAACCTGGTGATTGCTGTATTTGTAAATGTAGCCCCAGTTTTCCGAATTACATCGTCCATAGAGGAACTTGTGTACAGACTGAATATGTGGACCCAGGTAAGACTCTATTTCCTTTGATTTTAAAGAAATACTGAGCCTGACGAGCCGAGATGATGTGGTGTCTAGCGCTCACCTTCTTCTCTGCTGTATGGGTTCGATGGCATGACCCTTGCTAAGTTTATTATTAATTTGGTCCTTGATTTGAGAGAATCTTTAAGAGCGCTGCGGTTTCCGCCCTCCACAAAAGCTAACAGGCCAAATTCCCATTCAACCAGGAAAGATGGACGCCACCTCGTAAATTTGCCTGGCTAAAATTCTATTTATTAATTTATTACCTAACAAAGCGTTACATTTCAAAACCTTGCTTAATTAGCCCACATAATTACTTTTTCCCTCTTGTGTTCATGAATTGTTTTCAATCTTGCTTTTTGGGTGTTTGGAGGGCGCGTTTCTAGAGAACTGCATTAATAGAATATGACGCGATATCTTCAACTTGCACGGATTTAGCAGCATTTAACCGACTTTGACAATGAAGTGACGTTATGAAACCTTAATCTGTTTATTCTTCTCAAATACGATAGAAAACATACATTTCTAAAGGATATATAACTTCTTACTTCCGTGTTTGATAATTATCGTTCATATGACGATACTCTCAGGGAATGGCTCCATATTTAATATTTCGATGAGTGAAGAATGCGTTTTTGTGCGCGCTCTAAAAGTGAGAAAACAGTGATTTATTTGACGGGCGTAGGCAAGGACCGCAAACATTTATCGCTTTATTGCGGTTTTGTGTTGCTCCCCGAAGTTCAATTCAAGTTAAGAAAAAGGCATGTTTTCTGGTATATTCCATGTCACTGGCCAACGGTCCTTCGCCTACTGCGGTGCAAAGCTCTGGAATGATCTAAGAGACAATGTTAAATCTTCAGAATCGATCAAACTTTTTAGGAACAAAATTGTTAACCTACTTTTCTCTGATTAATCTATGAATTTGTAATTAGTATATGATCCATTGTATTTCACTTATTTTTAATGTTATTTATTATATTAGTTATTTGGTAATTTATTTAGATATTTTAGCTATTTAGTAGCCTTGTGCGTGAAAAACCCTTTTTAGGGAGTTACAATAAAGTACTATGTATGTAATACTATTTATGTATGTCTGATACACATATTTTTAATTTTTTTGTCATTTTTCTCCAGTTTCAGCCAAACGCTTTTTCCGACACTGACTAGTTTTTATACGAGACGTCGTCCGCGTGCGACGCCCACTATCTATAAGAAGGGGACAAACAAAATTATTAAAAACACGTCGTCCTTACATGAATTTAAAGTGAGAGACAAATCAAATTCAAGACCACTTGAAGGAGTTGTAGATGTCACTAAAGTGAAGAGAGGGAAAGCTTTGCCGAAAAAAACGAATTTTCGTTTCCCTTTAAGGATTTCGCCTGTAGCTCGATGAACATACAGTTACTGACGATGCAACATCTTCCCTTTGTAATAACATGTAAATGTAGAGTGGGGTTCAAAGTAAAAACGTGACTAAATTGCTGTCGAGGTTCCTTTTTTTAGAAGACGTGAAAAATGTTCTCCAGGAGAAAGTTAAGAAATGTCTATGATTTTAAAACGCACGTGCTGAGCAATTGTTTTGCTTATTAGGTCGTTTCACTTAGTTCGCGTTGCCGTCGCCGTCGTGGTTCTTTAAATTCCTTAATGTATTTTCAGCTGCAAAACTTGGAAAAACATAACTAAAGAGCAGGAGACCAACATCATTTTATTATTTGCAAATTTTGCTGCATTTTTGTGGCAAATTCACTATGATTACAAAAAGAAAATTATAACCTGCAAATTTGATGACGTCGGGGAAAACAGAAACTGGAGCAGGAAGAGAGAGGAATGAAACTTGAGACAACAACGGTTCTTGCTTAAAATATCTGTACAAGTACAAGCAGTTTTAGTTTTTTTCAGTTTTGACCAGTTAAAGAAAACGGGATGATCGCAAAGTTGTTCCGGATTGAATTCCATGCTGTGGCTATGATCCAGCGTCTTAGCAAACAGTTGTTACACACTATCTTGATCTTCGTTATAACTGTGGCCTAAAGCTGCTTAGATTCGGATTGGTAAGTGGTGAAATCTAGGAGTTTTCAGACAAAAGACTCGTGTTTGACTTACGCTTAGTTACTTTAACCATTTGACCGAGACCCTCGCCCGCAAAAAAATCCCACACAGTGAAAACACTCATTATTTAGTTCTTATTAACCGAGCGGGAGGTCTGTATGGGAGAATCTTGACCGAGGTCACCAGTACAGACCTCACTGCATTCGGTCTGTACCAGCGACCGAGGTCAAGACTCTCCCATACAGACCGACCTAGCTCGGTTAATAAGATGTTTATTATTTGGCTGTGTCTTAGATGCCACTTTTTTATATTCTTTGTACCTTTTTTTCTAGACCGGTCTAGATGCCGGTCTAGATGGGAAAATCTAGACCGCTTTCAATATTGATTTCAGTCAATCAAATTCGTGAATTCGGTAGTTCCTAGTCGTTATGAGACCATAGTTAGTAGAGGGGACTACTAACTATGCCTCAAAGTACCATTTAACCCTCAAAATGGTCATGGTATAACGGCCTGAAATGTCAGGAGCTTTAAAAATCTCACAAGGAAGTCAGAAAGAAAGAAATGAACTGAAGGCTTGCAATTGTTTTGTCACATTTGTTTTTTTTGTTTTGTTTTGTTTTATCAAGCGTGCGAAATGACCACTTTACCATCAGACCCCCTGATGGCTGTGAAGGATTTTAGTAGGACAGGAGTAGTTTCCTTTGATGTTATGATTGATCACCCACACCAGTGTCCTGGTATTGAACTTAAAAGGTGGTATTATCAACTGGACACGGCATTGTGGAATGAAGGACCAAGCTCATTCTTTCGATTAATTCACGACGGCAGGAGTACAAACAAATGGGACTTAAAGGTAGATTGAGAAAATTTGATTTCCTAATTCGTCTTATTTCAGAGACATGAGCTTCTTTCAGAGAGCCGGAATGTATTACAGTAACTCGTACTTGAATGGCGACACGCATACCAGCACACCTTTAGCACACCTTCATACCAGCACACCTTCAGCACACCAGTCCATCCAATGAAACAGCATTCATCAGTCTTATCTGATGTTGTCACAGCAGGAGACGGATCAAGTTTTCTGTAATTACTCTAGACCAGTATATCAGTCGCTGTATCGGTCGAGAGTCGGTCGAGAGTCGATCGATAGATGACCGATATGTCTGTCAACATTCGGTCGACACCTAGTCGAGATTTGGTCGATAGTTGGTCGAGAGTACCTACATAAACATGTTCCGAGGAACAACATATAACAAACCATATAGAGCACAATGTAAACACTGCATGGAAGAGAACAATGCAGACACTGCATGGAAATTCTACTTTTAAAAGCTTTCATTTACATGAATTTCACGCCCCAGGTTTCATCCACTATCTCAGAGCTAATGTGTTAACCCAGGCTTACACGACTAAAAACAACGGTACCCCACCCCCCCGGAAAAAAAAATTTAGTTAGAAAAAATTTAACTTTCGTTTCTACGATGACAACAACTGAGTTTCCTAAACAGACCTCAATTTCAGAGCCACCTGCTACAGCATGATAAACAGTACCACGTGACTGATACTGTCCTACAGCTTTCATCTTGAATATGGCCACGCATGCACTGGGGTATCCCCACAGGCTAAAATATGGCCACGCATGCATTGGGATATCCCTCACAGGCTAAAAGTTTTCATTCATCGTATTCGTTTTTCTTGATCGAAAATCACATAGTATGTCTTCTTTTACCTTCAGTGGGATAAAGGCCTTGAAAGAAAATATCATGGACTTATACTGAGCTTTGATTTTCATTGCGTTGGACAACAATCAAGACTCGGATGCTTGTTGGTTAAGTCAAAGGGAAATTATAGTCTGGCAGGTATTTACCCAAAGTTTATAGGATTAAAATAAGAGACTGGTTTTCCTCAAAGGCCCTAGGGGCTGCGTGTGGCTGCCTGTGAGAAATATTATGGTATAGATCTTCGGCTAGAAAAGAGACTTGTGCCCATGAAAACGGCTGAAATATATCATTTTATCATATAACCCGTTTGGCCTCACCTTCACAATATCATAGAAAACTATAGTGAAAGATGACGTGCGCAGCACGTGACGGGTTGACGCGAGCCGGTCCAGAAAAGCCCTTCAGCCCTGCTGTCCTCACGTCACTTTGTTACAAAAACTTGAAGGAAAATAGAATGAGGAAAAAAGGCGCGATTGCAAGAAATTGGGAGTTTCTTGTTCTGACTAAATAACAACTAAAGGAAAAGTTTTAATTCTAGAATTTTTTTGCTCGTGTGGTTGCGAGTGCGCGTCTATTGCGTCCTTTCTAAGTTGAAATTTTTAACACTTAGTGGTCGTATGATAAAATGCCTATAATTGGCCTACACTCAGCAAAATGACATAGTCTTAAATGGATAGAAGAGCGTTACAGAGCTTTGCCGTACCAACGACCTTATGGAGAGCACTGTGTATCCGTTTTCTAATTACGTCTAATAACGAGAACGATCTGAGTATGGAAAAAAATAGGAAATTTTTTTTGTGGAATATGGCTTTTATATTCTTTTGGGCTCGAACAATGACTGAATTATTGTTTGTGTCCTGGGGCAACTCAGTTCCATCCCCCCCCCCCCCCCTCTCCGCCTGTCCATGCAAGGGTATGAATGGGTACTTGGGTTACTGTGGGTCCTAAGGAAATATGACGAAAGTCTGAGGGGTAACGCTACAGTGGAATGGCAACCAGTACACCGGTACTACTTGTCACCTCATGCATCCGGTAAAAGCTAGGTGAGATAGGCCTTCTGATCCCAAAGCAAACTCAGCTCTTTTAATCACCGCTACATACTAATTTTTTCACATAAGGATCATCCTCAAATCCACCTTCCACAGTTGGACCTAGTCACGTCACGATGGTAACAGAAAGGAAAGATAAACCAACTGGTGGCTCACCTGGAACAACGGTAAATTACAATAGTAATTTATACAATAGTAAATTACCTGGAACAACGGTAAATTACAACAGCGCGCGCTCTGATTGGTCAATTATATGTCTGCTGTTTGCGTATGGGTGTACGCTGCGGACTCTTACGCTTCTTTCGTGCTTAGCAACCTCCCGCGTGCATTCATAACTCAATAGTGTACGCTGTGGTCTTTAACATTTCTTAAAATAGCTCGTTCATGGTGTTTGTTTGGTAAAATAGGTTGTAAGTAGTACGTGTTGCCTTACTATCTCGGAAGGAAGGGGAGGGTAACCTCCTTTCTCTTACCAATCCTTCCACCCCCTTGGTGAAAAAGTTCTTTTTCAGACATCGCTTTTGAGCTATGAAAATAGCAAGGTGAAACCACGTGCGTCCACGAAATCGCGCCCATACGAGTAAGATAACAAAATTATTAACAAGTATTTGAAAGATATCATCAGTAATAGTATAGAAGTCAACAATAATCGATACAGTTTTTTTTATGATCGTAAAATTCATTTGTCCTTTAGAGACAACACGAAATCAGTTGTCATTTTGAAGCTTTGTGCTCTACGGTCATAATCACCTCTCGTGATCCTCGCTCAGGTTTGCGTGGACTTGCACGACATAACCGCAGTAATACACATGGTAAAACTTGACTAGCGACAAAGTGTGCCTCTGGTCAACCGCTCACTTAAAAAGAGGTTTAAAATTGTTCCAATAAACTACACGTATATTCTGGTGCCTTCTTTCGTGTATTTTTTCTGTGGCTAAATCTCAGGATTACAAAACATTGAGCAAAATCAGAAATGTTACATTTTTTTCGATAAAGGTGTCTGGTGGAAAACCCGACAGATTTCCTTTATTATAATTTGGATATATCAACAAAGTTGATATGGTAAATTGGCCACCGTAAAGATTACAAAAGCTGACGTTTTAAAGCGTTTTGAGCGTTAGCCCTTCGTCAGAGCGAAAGACAAAGGACTGATGCTCGAAACGTCAGCTTTTTAACTCTTTACGGTGGCCAATTTACAATTTCAACTTAGTTGATATTACCAAATTACCTTGTTACCCCCACCGAAATAGCACCAAAGTTTCTTTAGAAACTTATCCCCCTTCAGTATTAGTGTTAAGTGTATGTCATGCCACAGAAGCCAACAGAATTACAGATCACCCCTTTCATTTTGTAACCTAATCATTGTTGCGTAATCAAGTCTTTAGGTAATTTTATCCAGTTACCGGTGTAATTTAAATTTTATTTAATATATAATGATTAGAACATCTTTAATGGTTGAGGTGTCACTATAAAAAGACCATTGAAAGAAGGAGACTGAAGTGCTAAAATAAGCCATTTTTAGACGCGTTCGGCTAAAAGTGTCCCAATTTGTCAACTCCCCGGCCTTTAAATCGCTTTCCCAGGCACTTCGATTACTCAAGTATTCTTGTTTTACTTTTTCTTGCCTCCAAAAAGAAAGAATACTTGTTGATGTTGTTTTCAAGTGATAGTGGCAAATATTTTACTTACAAATAGGACACCTTCAGTATCGGAGGAAAATAAACGAAACTTCTTATCCTTTCCTAATTTGTCCTTGTCCAACATCTCCGAAGCACTCTGTCTTTCACATGTACGCAATAATAAGAACACAGCTTCTGAAACACTGACCAGAATGTCTAAAATTTTTCTCAAGTTTCAACCATATGCTTTTTCGGACACTGACTAGGTCGTATTTCTAGGTCGTCATTAAAACGTATTTCCGCGGTGTCGTAGAGAGCTTTTGCACAGCAGCCATGTTGGATGGCAGGAACAATGAAAATATTTTGCATAAGAAAGAAAAAATTTTCCCATGGGTAAAATAATCTAGTGTTCCTGCCATCCAACATGGCTGCTGTGCAAAACCTCTATACGACACCGCGGAAATACCTTTTGGTGACGTCTCAGTGGTCATTGGTTGTCAACTTGAACACCCAATAAGAGTTCTTTGTTCCATGACTCAGACAGCTTCTGAATATAAGATATTCAAGTTGTTACAATACAAGAAAAGACATTACATATATCTTATTAACCAAGCGCGAGGGCCGGACTGGGAGAATATCGGCCCGAGGTCTTGATAGTACGAGACTGAGGACCGATATTCTTCCAGTGCGGTCCCGAGCAAGCTTGGTTAATAAGAGATTTATTATACGACTGAAGTTCAAAGGGACACAAGTGCGGTATCATTCGGGACCATTCGGGACAGTGCCCGGTCCAATACTTAGAGAATATTGGACCGGCAATAGAGCAATTTGATTGGTTGATTTTAGTTATTGGCCCTCTGACTGCCAGAGTCGTGTAATAAAGTGCTTTATTCACATAAATCAATTAAATTATATTATAATAATTATTTTACTTTACAGTACTGTTGTTTGTTCAGTAAAAATTTTTTTTTCTGCTAGTAGCAAGATGGTAATGTTACTTTGTGAATCAGGGAGCAAAAGAAACCAGAATTATTCTGTAAGATCAGTACATTCATAATGTTGCAGGTGGAGGTAGGTTAGTTAAGAAAGATTGGAAAAAGTAAAAGGACAAAATAAAATAACTAGTGAGGGAAAAGAAGCCTAAAAAAAGACGGGCTATATATTATTTATGATCGTGATAGGAAACAATTGCTTGTCCGGAAAGTAAAATAGTTGTCGCTCAGAAAAACAATAACAAATGTTGAAGTGAAATTTACTATCATTAAAATGGACATCTTAACTCCACGTTTAATTTTTTTTTCTTCAGAGTTCGCGTCGTAAATCAGCCTCTCTACCTATGTCGCTCCACGTCGCTTCGCAATTATCTGAATCTTTTGGAAAAACCCTTTGCGAACTTTACAAACTAACTTAGATACTAACTTCAAGATACTAGAGTTCCAAAGTACTTATTCATAAAAAAGAAACGAAAAGGTCACTTGCACGTGAACTTGTCGCATTGCTGGAATTCACGTGCTACGTTCTTAAAATGTTTTAGTGGGCACATACAAATAAGACACGACACCTCGGTTTAATCTTCCCCTAGTTAAGGCCAGTTTTTGTACTGCTGGAAGCTTCACTCACACAGGACGAAATGACTAAATTAAGTGTGCTTAAAGGTAACTTAAAGGTTAACATTAGAAGTATTTAAGACATCTTTAGATGACATACGAAAGTTCTGAAATGAATCTTTAATGCAACTTTCAGAAGTCAATTAAAGTGTCCTTATGAAGTATTTAGTTAACACTTTAAGATCAAATGAAAGCAAACCTAAATAACCACTTCATGAACACTTTAAGATCACATGAAAGCAAACCTAAATAGCCATTTAATTGATTTTAAGAATCCTCTTAATTCTCGTAAACTCAACTTTAGTCAACTAAAACTGCTATCGTAAAGGCATCTTACAGGTTACTTTAATCTTTTGTTTCTCTTTAAGTACTGCTTAAAGTTGCAGGTTTTGTTGTAATTCATCTTTAGTTGTACTTTCAGATTTTCTTAAATTTCAAGTTTTGTTAACATTGATCATTAAGTGACCTTTAAGTGCCTCTAAAGGATGCGGGTTTCTCTTTCAATTGACTTTTGATTTGCTTAATCACACCTACATTTATAACACAATAACTTATAAATGGGCAACCTTCAAATTGTTAGGAAAAGAGACATCACACATTCAAGTAATAACAGTGTTTGAAATAGTTTCATTCAAAACTCAATTGTTCCCCTGAGAAAACATAAACCCACAATGAAGCTGAGGATATTCTATTCAAGCCCCATACCCATACAATTAAAAAGAAAGAGATGGCCAAATGTTTGAATTACTAATTGCCATACTTTATTAAAATTGTTTCTCTTTCATTAGTGTATAATATAATCTCAGTCATGTAGGTAATAGAATATTTACCAGTATAAAAGTATGACAAATACACAATATAACTAGTTGTAATAACACACTACACAAAAAGCTATTGATTCACAAATTGTAATCTCAAATCCAGCTACTAAGAAATGATTTGAAATGATACTTGTCTAACAAAAAAATATAAGTTCAACTTATCAATCTAAAAAATCAAAAAAAATTTTTCTTAATCGACTTCAACTTGCAATATAACTATCAACTATCTGCTACGTTATTAGATTTGTAATACTTAATAAATATGATCATATACCTTAATTTCTTTTAGTACAGCACTGGTAGAAAACAGTTCTTCTTCTAAATGCAGCTGAAACTTTGATATACAAATATGATGTGTACATCCATATGGAAAAAAGTATCTCGTGTGGAGGAAATTAAATATAACATTGAAGAATTCACAATCACTTTAGATAATGAGACCATAAAAATTGCTAAATTACATATTCAGTGAAAAAGAAGCCTCACGCAGGCATGTAAAAGAACCTCATTCTAGACTTTCTATCTAATAATCTGGATATTTTGTACATTTTCGATTTGACAATGAATGAAAAGCTAAGTATGTTATATATCCCAGAAGCGCTCAGGCATTACTATGAATGCCAGGACTTTAGCCTGGGTGAACCAGAAACGATAGACAACACTTCCCTATATTGACCATGAATAAAAAGCTCAGTATGTTGTATATCCCAGAAGTGCTCAGGCATTACACTGAATGCCAGGACTTCAGCCTGGGTGAACCAGAAAGGATAGACAACACTTCCCTATATTGACCATGAATAAAAAGCTCAGTATGTTGTATATCCCAGAAGTGCTCAGGCATTACACTGAATGCCAGGACTTCAGCCTGGGTGAACCAGAAAGGATAGACAACACTTCCCTATATTGACCATGAATGAAAAGCTAAGTATGTTATAATATCCCAGAAGCGCTCAGGCATTACACTGAATGCCTGGACTTCAGCCTGGGTGAACCAGAAAGGATAGACAACACTTCCCTTTATTGACCATGAATGAAAAGCTATGTAAAACTTTGTTATATATCCCAGAAGCGCTCAGGCATTACAGTCAACGCCAGGACTTCAGCCTGGGTGAACCAGAAAGGACCATGAATTGACCATGAATGGATTGACCATGAATGAAAAGCTATGTAAGTTATATATCCCAGAAGCGCTCAGGCATTACACTGAATGCCAGGACTTCAGCCTAGGTGGACCAGAAAGGATAGACAACACTTCCCTATATTGACCATGAATGAAAAGCTAAGCATGTTGTATATCCCAGAAGCACTCAGGCATTTTTCTGAATGCCAGGACTTCAGCCTGGGTAAACCAGAAAGGATAGACAACACTTCCCTATATTGACCATGAATAAAAAGTTCAGTATGTTACATATTCCAGAAGTGCTCAGGCATTACTCTGAATGCCAGGACTTCAGCCTGGGTGAACCAGAAAGGATAGACAACACTTCCCTATATTGACAATGAATGAAAAGCTAATCTTAGAAATATGACAAATAAATATATATCTCAGAAGTGACCAGGCAACACTAAACAAAATAATATTGTTACAGGATAAGACTTCAAGAAAATAGATTTTTTTAAATGAAACAATGTTGACTATGCCTTACTACAATGGGTGCACAGAATTTAAAAATTAAAATGTTACATACTGCAGGCAGAGCACATAAATTAACATCACATGGCTCCTCTTCAAGGAGAAAGACCAAGTCATCTCTTAACCCCTTCCATCTGAGACAGACAGAAAAAAAACGGTGAATTTAGTTTCCACCTTTATAATCCAAGCTTACCACATTTTTGCTGGTAACTGGGTAAAAGTGAAGAACAGCTCCCCTAAAAGTCTGTCGGCCGGCAGTATACCAACTGTCCATCAAACTAAGTATCCCAAGTGAGATTTAAAGACATGTATTCCAATAGAAAGTGAAATACCATACTGCAAGCTGGAACTTTTTATGCATGTCAATGCAGAAATGCAGAGTTGTACCTACCCCCCAATATTTGCTTTGCTCTTTAGGAAACACTCAGCAAAGGCTTCCCCAAAAGGAACATCAGGAGAGGCACATTCCTACAAATAAATTGCATGTATCACTCAATAATGAATTAACTGAGCTAAAGTCATATAATGTTCACGACTAATGGTAGCTATATAATCACTGTTCACCACAGTCAAGAAAGCCAAGAAAGCTCTCACTAATTGATTATAAATAAATTGCATAACAAATACCGGTAGGCTGAATATGTTTTGTGTTATTGTATAATTCCGCTGATGCATGTCATTTAGCATTGCAGGTATAACCTACCTTAATAACTTTGCAGAATACACAGCACTCTGTGTCCAATGCTTGCTTGCAAAGTTCATTGATATATTTTTTGGCATCACCAACTCTTTGCTTGAGCAGCATTATCAGTGTTTTGTAATCAAGAGTAACTGTCATGAAAAAAGACAAGAAGATAACAAGAAGTTGAAGTTAAAATAGCTACACCAAAGATCTCAAATGTTATACTTTCCCAGATATTTTCTAACACTGCCAAGCATAAAATGGATTCAATAATTACTATCACGTAGCTAGACATGTAACATAACAATATTGCAAAAATAAAAAATAATAAGATAAAAAAAATATAAAGAGTCAAGATTGGCACACACAAATAACCTGGAAATTTAACTTTAAAGCATCTTCCATTAACTACTATTCCAGTTTTCTCCATGGCATCCCTCTGGCGATTTAAATCTTTTATCGTAGAAAAATAGAAATGAAATAAATTATAATACTGTCAAGACCCTATCAAGGAAACAAACCCGAAATTTCTCCTAAAGTAGCCATAAAAAGTGATCATAGCTAGAAGACTTAGAGGCTCATCTGGAGGAGAATGAAGCAATTCAACCCTTCGAAGTTTGAAGGGATCCATAACTGCACTCGACCGCGGGAAACTAAACATTCCCGCTTTTGCTTACGCATATCAATATGAAATCCATCTCCAAATGTCAATAAGCCGATCCAGCCCCTAATAAAAAAAAGGCTTCATTGTACCCAGCAGGAACAGAGATAATGTAAAAATTCAAGCAACTACTCAGATTACTGCCAGCAATTATCGAAAAAGGCTGTCAAGGTGATGATGGAAACTTATCCGGTTTATGATGTCACTCCATAGCAACCAGCCTTTTCGAATATTTGAACTTCTGTTTACCTGTGGCTCGTGATGTTGGAGTATTTGCCAAGTTATATAAATTTGCTGTATGTCTTTGGTGATTCATTGCTAAGGTGTAATGTATGCTTTGTTGAGGATCTACACTGAACTAAGTGTCTCAGAGACAAGAAATAAACCTGAAAATTTTAGTTTGCAACATATTTAAATTTCTGTAACATTTGGGAAAGTTAGTATGTAAGTTAGGAAAAATTAAAAATGCACCCCTCCTCTTGTCCTAAATTTGACCATGTAATGAAGGTGCTCATTAGGGGTTTAATGGTATCTAACCATGTTAATGAATGTGAGTTCTATGACAACATTTTTGTTGAGGGGAATGTGGTAAAAGACACGAATTGATGGTAGAGACTAAAAGCAGGGGTATCATTAAGGGCTCGGCAATAGACAAATTGACCAACTGTAAGCACAATTTTGTGTGGATATGTTTTCAAGCCAAGGCCTTCACTAAAACTCAACTACAAAATACAAAAATTACAAAATTATGAATAACTTCCTTCACACGCTTATGAAAATGTCGAAGAAGCAAACAGCAATGAAATAATTCCAGATATAAGTTCAGTTGACAGCAATGGAACAGCCGATGCAAGTAAGCTTAACATTTTTGAAGACAACAAACGACCCTCTTGTTAATTTAAAAGGTTGAAATGTGCTCATGTTAGATTTGCAAAGCAAGTAAATTGATGTACAAATAGAAAATTGACAGAGGGAAATTTTTTCTATACCCTACATTTGTGATCAGTATTTAATCTTGTTCAAGGACACAGGTTTAAATACCACAGTAAAGAGGATTTTTAAGGACATCATGGTTGAGAAGACCCCAACTCACTCTGTTCGCTCACCTACATATATGTTAAGTATCTGTCAATTTGGACAGATACTTTGCAGATATTTGAAAGAAGTTCCTACTTATCTGTGAAATATCTGCAACTGAACACAATTGCAGATATGCTGCAGATATGAATAACACCATTACAGACATTATGCAGTACTGTAATAGATATGAGACAGATATATAGTTGCAGATACCTTACAGATCTGTCCATTTGGTAAGGGACAGTATGTTCGAGATCTTGACCCAAGATGGCTTTTTCACTGACTTCAACTAAACTTGATTTGGTGTTATTGATTACATTTTGCCTGTCACAGCGTTTCCTTCCACTCCCAACAGTATTTGAGTAGCTGGCATCAATTGTCATTCAAAACCTGATGAGATATCACAAAAATATTTTTAGACCAGTGTTCCATTGTGAAGAAGCAGCAAAATTTTTACTTGTGAGACCCTCCCTCCCTCCCCCCCCCCCCCCCCCCACACACACACACACTCACATTTTTCCCGCCTTTTCCCATCCTCACTGTCTTAGCCAGGAACTACTATGCACCAACCTGTAGAAAGTGGTCATGCACTGTATATTTAACACTAGGGACCTTAAGAAACCACGACGGCGACGGCAACGAGGACGTGCAAAAACAAGAGATCTAATTGGCAGAACAATAGCTCAGCACGTGCGTTTTGAAACTTTGTACATTTCTTAGCCGTCCCATGCAAAGCAACAACGTGAAATCGCCAAAATTTGCGTCGTCTGCGAACCGAAACCGCGACGGCAAATTATTTTAAATTCCATTTGGGACCCAACGGCTACTTTATACGCCATGCTGAAGTTGAGCTGTGGCGCTGTATGAGACAGTAAGCTCCTGGAGCCATTTTTTAAATTCTAACTAAGAGTAAAAATTTACTTTTAAATCGAAATTTTCCTTGGCGTCGCCGTCGTGGTTTCTTAAGGTCCCTACTGACTATTATGCTGTAGATTAAGGTAACCTTTCTTTCATGGACTCATTCTTTACACAGATAGCAAATGAAGAAACTACAGAAACCAACAATCCATTGCCGACTGGTGAAAAGTCAAAAGCCAATGACAAGAAGATCTGGATACCTGTATCCTTGGGTCTGTCTGGTGTTGTTCCCATTGCCATTGTTGTAGTGGTGTTAAGGTGTCGAAGGAATTGCAAGCAGGAAACAACAGGTGTGTAAAGAGGCTTCTGTTCGCCTCACTGCAATGGCTATATTATGAATACAAATTAACAAATGGTAAACACCACAGCGTACACTATTGAGTTATGGTGTACGCGGGTGGTTACAAAGCACGAAAGAAGCGTAAGAGTCACGCGAGGCGATAGCCGAGACCGATTCTAGCTCCTTGAGTGCTTAGCAAACCTCTCAAGTGCATCCATAACTCAATAGTGTTCGCTGCGGCTTTTGCCATTTGTTTTATAACATAACATTGATACATTGTAGCAAAAGAGTTTTCTTTTATTTAACAAATATTACGTGACCAGATAAAACAAGCGCGCGCGGAAAACTAGTCTTTGGATGATTTGCTCACGTCAGCAGCGTACATCCATGGGCAAATCGTGGACGCTGAATGACCAATTAGAGCGCGCGCTTTACTTTGGTTATTATAAAAAAGCCTTTGAGTTGATCAGCTGATAATTTCTCAATTGATATTGTTCTCTATTCTCATCACTTGTTGTGTTGATATTGTAATGTAATTGTAAGGAGTTGTCTTGGTCCCTCACGGGAGTTAAAGGGGTTAACATCAGTGGCACACCATGCTATAACTAATAATAATAATAATAATAATAATAATAATAATAATAATAAAGGTCTTAATTAAGAATTATTGTGCAAACAGACGTGCAAAAATTAACATGAATAGAATGAATAAGGAAAAAGAAAAGGTATTAATTACTATTGAAAAGACATCTATTAATAAAAACTGATTTAAAACGTCTTGTCTGAACCTTAGGCAAAATATAATTATGCGACCTAGTTCTCAACTGCCGTGTTCTCTGGGGAGGTAAGAGATCGCTCAACGCAGTGTTGGTGGAAGAGATCCTTTGCCATAATTTCTTATCTCTATTACAACGGATATCCAAGATACTGTGTTGCTTTAAGCAGTAACCCAGCTTATAACACCTGGCAAAGAGCTTATCAACTCTACTTAAATATTTACTATAAAAAGCACACCCCCAGACCTCAATAGCATATGTAAAAACTGAAAGAATCAAACTTTGAAAAAGTAAGTCCAAATTCTCAATAGGGTAGCCATAATATTTACATATATTCTCAAAATATACAACCTACTGCTAGCCTTACTAAGTAGATAATCAATATGAGTGTCCCAATTAACTGGCACTTGCTCAAAGGTAACACCCAATAGTTTCAGTTTTTCTTTCCTCCCTATGATCTCGAGTGGTTCAGGAGGAGTCTTGGAAGTCTTTCCTCGTAAAAGAAGTTCCCATGTTTTCGTCAAGTTGACTTTCATGCAGTTCTTCTCGGACCATTCAATAAAGGATAGGACTTCCGTTTTGGATTCATCTAAGCCTACATTTGCCTCGATTGGTAAACTAATAGTTACATCATCAGCAAATTTAACTAGAAGATTCTTATTAGTATTAACAGCTTTGATATCGTTAATAACAATAGAAAATAAGACCTAACTTAGAACAGACTCCCCTAAACATATGTCAACAACTACCCGCTCCATACAAACGACTTATTCACGACATAAACATCACAAACGACCGAAAAATAACGACCTACCTTTACCGACAGATCGAAACAGACTAATCACGACCGACTTACGTCACTTCAGTCTTACAGCCAATAACATCACGGCAAAACCAACCGATCATTTTACACGAACTGGAATAAGAACATTCTACTGACAACAATCATTCACTTGACTCTGATGATGACTTCCGCACAGGTTGTCGAAACGTCAGTCACTACCACCGACAACAGTCCTTCCCAGGACTACACTCACCCGGACGATCAGACTACACCTTCACATTATTATTATTATTATCATTGTTATCATTATTGACCTAGATCATATCTGTTCCCTCAGGAACTCCCTTAAATGAAAGAACACTCACTCGATCTGCCGAGACTTCAGAACTACGCTTCCCTGATCAGCGACTACTAACACAAACATCCTTACCAACCCCTGGCGGTACCACAAGAATCCGGCCGGTCAGTTCCCCTTGGATGGAAACTGAATTTTCTCATAAGAAGCTGGTTAGGGCTAAAACCTCCTTGCCGAGGACAGCGGCAACAATGGGTTAGGGTTAGGGTGCCTATTTCCGCACGGAACAAATGATCGACGTCATAATGCATTGCAAAGCTCATCACTTCGGTGTTTCCATGTTTAGATAAATTTGCGATCGTCTTCTGCTTTCTTTCCGTAGTACCCCTCAGACCAACTTGACGGATGTGCTAGAGTTGAGGATGTGGATCCACAAACAGAGGATTTTGAGTACGATTATGCTCGTGTGGAGATCGATCCGGTTAAAATGCGCAATATTTTCCGGATTTTGGGAGGCAATGACGCTGTCGACAATATTCCGAACACTTGCATGGAAATAACGATTGGCGATCTGAGCAACACCGCATCCACTCCAAAACCCATGGTCAGGAAATCGTCGCCCTCTCAGTCATGCAGAAGTGATTTTGACTGCTGTACGTATGAGATTGTCGCAGAAAGAAAGAGTGGCTGTTGCTTGCCCGGAAATGAGTGTCTGAAACCGCAGAATTTGCGTCCACCAGCTTCTTATGAGAGTTTATCTGGGAGCCGCCCTGAGGAGTATGAAGAAATGGGGAAGAGAAGGAGTGTGATGATGGTGGAGGATCATGAGTCAGCTGAGATTGAAGAAGACAACGGCCACGAACACTACGTGTTCAAAGCTGTGGCTGAGTGAGATGAAGGTACAGGATCTTCTTTCTCTGGATTATCAATTCTGAAAAGCTGACGTTTCAAGGGCTAACTCGTTCGTCTGAGCAAAAAGAAGCGACGGAGCTGTAACGCTTGACACGTCAGCTTTTCGAAATTTGCTACACATGGTAACCAAGCCTTATCCGGTTACAGCTGATAACCAAGGCCCAGCTGTTTGCGACCAATTAGCGCTAACCCAGCATTAAACTTTAATCCAGGTTTTTATATTTCTCTGTTCAAGAACCGTTTTGGGATAATTTTCGTGCTGATTCGCGCTGATTCGCGCTTACGTAGCGAAGCGTTACGTAAATTTGAAAGCTACAGATGCACAAATGACCATTTTATTTCTGTAATGGTTGCCCACGGTAACATCGGCAACAGTCAAATTAAACTGCAAAGCAAATGAATGAATTGCGTTTTAAACATTAAATTACACTCGAAGGGCTAAAATATTCGCAAAGAAATGTTACTTACAATTCTGTTGGGTAAACAATACATCTTCACACGGCTCTTCACATGTTCTTTTAGCCGATGTGTTAGGTTGTTCTTAGACAAGTATTTAAATTCGTTGCGCCCTTTTATATATAAAAAAGATAATTCGTCCCCAAATTCTTTGCGACTGTGTTTTGGCGTCAAAACGTAACAACTACACAAAAAGTTATTTACTTAAGTGTACATTGAAGTTCCTTGTATACTAAGTGCAAATTAGTCGCCCTCTCGGTCGTGTAGAAGTTATTCTGACTCCTGTGCGTTTGAGATTGTCGTGGAAAGAAAGAGTGGCTGTTGCTTGCACGGAAATGAGTGTCTGAAAACTGCGCAATTTGTGTCCAGCAGCTTCTCATGAGAATGTATCTGGGAGCCGCCCTGAGGAGTATGAAGAAATGGGGAAGAGAAGGAGTTTGATGATGATGGAGGATCATGAACCAGCTGAGACTGAAGAGGATAACGGCCACGAATACTACGTGTTCAAAGCTGTGGCTGAGTGAGATGAAGGTACATGATCTTCTTTCTCTGGATTATCAATTCTGAAAAGCTGATGTTTCGAGGGCTAACTCGTTCGTCGGAGCAAAAAGAAGCGACGGAGCTTGACACGTCAGCTTTTCGAAACTCGCTACACCGGGTAACCAAGCCTTATCCGGTTACAGCTGATAACCAAGGCCCAGTTGTTTGAAGGCCGATTAGCGCTAATCCAGGATTAAATTTTAAACCAGGTTTCTATATTTCTCTGTTCAAAAGCCGTTTTGGGATAATTTTCTCAATTATATGTAGAGCATTCAATCATCAAATGGTGGACAAGTGGAATAAAACTGAATTTTCTTTTAGATCTTTCAGATCTGAAATCAAATTTCACGTCAGCACAACGGTTATCTTAACCCATCTTTGAACTATGCTGCCCAGTTTAGTGTTTTACTTTCCCGCTGATGCAGCCGGATAATAGTGGTGTAAGACACTATAAACAACCTCGTTCCTTTTCCTTTTGGTTTGTTCTCTATATTTAAAAGGTTTCTTTGTGTATTTGCTTGTGTGTTTCCTGTTTGCTCAGGACGAAACAATACAGCTGTTTTTACACTAGTTTCTTTCCTTAGCAAGAAATTCCTTAGAAAGTTTTTAGTAGCAGAGTTATTCAAAGAATATGGCGAGTCTTTCCATGTCCATCTCCTTAATCCAAGAACTTACAAACTGGGCTCCAAGTAAGAAGACATGGCAAGTGCAATCCTCTCTGATATAAAACACATTTTCTGGTTTTAGGGACAAGACAAGGCTGTTTTTTCCCGCTCAATCCCTAGTCTCCCTCGCAGCCGTTTTTCTTTTTTTTTATGTCACGCAACGCTCCCCCAAAAGAACGGCTGCTGACAACCGAACAACATTCCTTTCTCCGAATTGGCCAATCACAGCTCGGGTTCCATTTTCAGGAACCTTTTCGCGCCAGACTCACCTTTTGAGACTCGTCCTATCAGATATCGTTTTCTATCGCGATCCTCATGTGGAAAACACAAGACAAATGGCGGTGCTTGAAGGAGCTTTTCGCAAAGCGTCGTCAAAGTTCAAAATTTTCAAGCTTAATGCTCACCAGAAGCTTGCAATTAAAAAATTTTAGTCCAGAAAGAAGATGTTTTTGTTAAGTTGCCTACAGGATCCGGGAAATCGTTAATATATCAAGCACTCCCGCTCGTGTTTGACCATGTTACCGATGAAAGTGGTCATATTATTGTTATTGTTGTTGCGTTGTACCAACGTGCTGAAACACTCGATAATTCGGTCCGATTTCCTTTACCGGTGATAAGAAGCCACGAACATAACTAATCGGCTTCGCTCCAGCTAGCAGCGGACTGGCAAATGAAGAAGTACAAGTAGTGTAGGAGACGTTGGCCGACCTAAATTGCAGTGTTCTCGACGCTTCGCCCGGTTTGTTGACGGCAAGCGCGCGCTTTTTTCCTCCTGATCTCCATCTGTAGGTCGAAGCAAGCGTTTAGCCCTTGGCCTAGATTGAAAGGCGTCTTGCATTTCCTTTTGATTATTGATGTAATTTACTGTTTCTTATATATTCTGACTTTTATAATCTGTAGTAACCTCTTGAAATAGTGCGAATAAAGAGTTTCAGTTCAGTTTTTAGCTTCTTCGTCTACTTTCTCAGTTGCTCGCTGAAACTTTAACAACCGCTCAAACAATCTAGCGTTCGTGTCGTTGGCGTAGCAGTTGACGTCTATGTTAAGCGTAGATTCTATAATTTCAACCAAATTGTGAGAAGTTTTGCCAAAAATATATACTCTATCTTTACCAGGGCACAACGATGAACATGTGAAACATTTCGAGCTCTCATCGACAAATTTCTTCAGTGTTTCTCCCGACATGATAGCTAGATCATCTGCCACATCCACATTTTCGCGTGAAACCTTTCGTCGTTCAGATTTTCTGGTATGCGATTGGTCTGTTCAATAGACCGCGAACAAACCGCAAGGACAATGAGAAACGAATGTAATTCGGTTGTCAGCAGTCGTTCTTTTGGGGGAGCGTTGCGTGACATCCGAAAAAACGGCTGCGAGGGAGACTACTCAATCCCCTGCCTTCCTAATCACTCCACCGAATTTCGGCGAAGTTCGCCGCGCGGGTAAAAAAAAAAAATTCAGTGACAAAAAATGTCGTTATTGCACCGTGGAAGACTCTTGAAGTGACGCCTATGCGCAACAGGAGCTCCATCAGTGCATCAGCGTCACTCCAAGAGTTCCGCGCGGCACGCTAACAGCAACTTTTTCAATGGTTTTTTTTTTTTTTTTTTTTTGACTCGCGCCACTGACTTCGCCGAAAAGGAGGGACTGTTAGCTCGTAATCTAGAAAAGCATTTGATGTTAATCTTTCATTGTAATCCTGGCATTTGACACTAGCAACTGGTTTTCTCTTTTTTTATAGGTGACACTGATGATTTACACTAAACGTTGACGGAAAGAAGTAATGGTTAAAATTACCCTTACAACCGTCATTGCCATTATTATTATTCTTCTTTAGCTTCATTGCGTATGATACAGTTGTAAGGTTAGGAAAAAATTATCTTTCAGCGACATAGATATGTTACTACATTAAGATTTAGTTTTACTTACCACGAGAAAAATTAGTGAAATATAAATAGTTTCTAAAGAAACTCCTAAACCATATACCAGTGTAGTATTTATAGATTTTAAGTTGACGTCTTTGTACATTAGTTCATTTGCATAAAACTGATTTTGCTTTCATTAAACACTGATGTATCATTTGATAATGATTTTCTTGAATCTCTGCTGATACAAAATTGCATCTTTTAGTGGCTACAAGTGGGACACAGTCTACACTTTATAGTGTTAACTTCGTCGTAGACATCCACTATGTGGTACTGTTTGTTTCATCTTGTAACGATAGGATTTTAAGTGATCGAGTTTTTATGCTGGTGCTAAAATACATAAAAATTCAATGTAGAAACGGTGAGATTTTGCTAAGCTCGGGAAAGTGTAAGTGCTACCGGTTCTCATTCAGTCAGCCGTAAACAGCTGTCATTATATCATAACTGTAATTAGTGTCAAACTGTGACCGTCACCCGTCATGTCCTCTTGTGTAGTTGTTATCCACCAGAACTTTTCGAAAGTGATTAATCTTGTAAAAAAGGTGAAATTCCTCCCTAGCCAATCGTTGTAGTAGATTAAATGATCCTTTAGATAATTCATAGCATTACCTAGTCCTTTGTACATTAGGCTCAAATAGAGCTGTTTTGTAGAACTTTGTTTGGTCGAGCCAGTTCTGGCCAAGAGAAACTCAGCCAGGTCAGGTCAGGTCAAAAAGCTTAGTACACATTGCGGAATAAATCTACGTTGGAGCCATCCTTTGTTGTTGTTAGTCATTGTCTCAAGGATAGTCAGCAGCCGTAATAGATCCCGCGGGCCTTCCCGCAGCCAGCGAGTGCACCCAGGAAATCCGTTTCTCAGAGGAAGTTTATAGAGCTGTTCCCGTCCGTCCGTCCGTTTATTTGTGAAGGCAAAATCCTGTTTTCAAAATCTCTGTCTCACGATCTAACATTGAATAAAGTCATAAGTGTTGGGGAAATAAGCACGCTTTCACTATCTTTCTCTTTCATCCCCACCTTCTTGGTGAAGTTATTCAAACCTGAACGAGGGGGGCTTTGGGATATTCGGTTTTGCGTTTTGACTGTTTTTTTGGATCGATTTTTCGGTTTTGGGCCAGAAAGGTTCGGTTTATCGGTTTTGATGTTTAGAGCGGTTTGCGGATTTTACGTGTTTTTGCATTCGGTTTTCGGTTTTCACGAAAACTCTGATGCGGTTTTCGATTTTTCCTTTTTGACTCCTTTAAAGGTGAAAATGTGGCGGTTTTGTCAGGTTTGTATGCGATTTTCGGTTTTGCTGCCTTTTTTCGTCGGTTTTTCGGTGTTGGAGGTTTTTTCCTCCGGTTTTGCGGTTTCCCAGAGGCCCCAATGCCCTCCTCCTGAACTGTTTGAGGATGCGTTTCATCTCTTACGTTCCAACATTGAAAAAAAGTGAAAAATGTAGGGAAGATAAACACCCTTCCGCTCTCTTTCTCTTCAATCCCCACCCTCGTGCTGAGGTTATTTAAACCTGAACTGTTCGAGGGTTTGTTTTATCTTTCAAGTTCCAACACTGATAAGAAGTAGGTATACTTAGGGAAAAAAAATTTAATATTTCCCTTCAATATCAAGAGAACTTGCTTGAAATTCGGCGCTGATACTGGTGAATTTCGCAACTTTCTCAACTCTCTTTGTCCGTGATAGTAGGCTAACGCATGAGTCTGCTGGGTAGTGTACTTTTGATCAAAAAGCCAATTCTCCTGATTGCCTTTTAAATAAATGTATTCTAGGTGAATGGTAGGATTATGATGGCTCCACACGATGCAGTCTTTGAAGTACATAGATTTTAAGGCTGCCTCAATACTAATTCGCGTAATGGTTTGTCTATTTTGATAAAAGTTATTGACAGTTGCATTTTATCATCGCAGATCTTAAAAGCATTTGAAGGTTATCCACTTATACCCCAATTTTTCTTGTGTCATTTTATCATCGCAGATCTTAAAAGCATTTGAAGGTTATCCACTTATACCCCAATTTTTCTTGTGTCTCCGTCCAATATTAGCGGGACATGTCAATGATGTCAAAAAAAACAAATGCCTCTGATTGGTTAAAATACACTCGATCTTCGTGCCTAGTGTAAAAATAAAATGACCATCTCTGAAGTGACTCAATCCTCTGTTTCAAAATGAGTGTCAAGGATGTTTAAGATAGGATTGATTTTTAGTACCATGCAAATATCAAACCTCTTTCACATGAAGAGTTCTGGACTTTTGTAGTCAGAGCTTTTGAAGTTCCAGAATATAATCACTATTTGCGTTCCTCGTTTTTATCGTGACGGGACCTATAGAAAGCCACTTTACGGTTATTGCTGGAAAGCGACAAAGAAGAACCAGCAATCTCATCCTCCAAATAACTTTTCTTAAATTTGTTCTGCTAATGTGTCCAATTATAATTACACTTAGGGTGAAACTTTTTCTCCCATGATTGCATACCATATGAGAAGAGTACCTCGCAATAAAACGATAACCATCGAATCTTTTCAGCACGCAATGCTTGTGTAACCATTTTCCTCATTTTTCCATGCTGACTACTTAAAAGCCTATTACTCTGAGATTTTTCCATGCTGCATATTTATAATGAAACAAAAAACTCGCTCGTGGAAAAGCGTGTCGGATTTCTCAGTTACATAACAAAAACAAGAATAACAGGCTCAATACTGAAGCTTGGATATTGCGGTTTTGCGTGCGCCTCTCTTTTACCTTTTTGAACCAATATCTTGGGCCAAAACACACGACTCGCTTTTAACACCCGAGAAAAAACTGCATTATGATTACGGCTCTCTTTTCGTTGCTTGAAAATGGAAAGTTACGAATAATCTTTCATTGTGGTGTCATAGAAGGAAAAGCAAGTGAGTGGTTAAACAACTTAGGAAGGGGAGGGACCTCCTTTCTCTCCCCTATCCTCCACCCCCTTGGTAAAAAGATTGTTTTTCAAACATCGCTTCTGAGCTATGAAAATGGCAAGGTGACGTCGCGTCTGCACTTTGATGAAACCACGTGCTTTCACGAAATCGCGCCCATACTAGTTAGATAACAAAATTACTAACAAGTATTTGAAGGACATCATCACTAATAGTATAAGGTGCATTGAAATTTTATCAGGTTAGAAGTCAACAGTAATCATACAGTTTCTTTTTTATGATTGTAAAGTTAACTTGTTCTTTAGAGACAACAAGAAATCGGTTGCCATTTTAAAGCTACGGTCCGTAATCAACTCTCGCGATCCTCGCTCAGATTTGCGTGGACTTGCGCGACGTGACCGCAGCAATGCACGAGGTAAAACTTGACTAACGACAAAGTGTGCCTCTGGTTTAAAAGTGTTGTAATAAACTACGCGTATTTATTAATTCTGGTGCCTTCTTTCCATGAAACTCTTAACACTAATTCTCGTGGTGATCTTATCAGACATTGAAATCATTAGAAAGATTAGTCGATCGCCAGGTATCACATCTGAATACATGCTAGCTTTCATGAATTTGATTTCCCTAAATCTTTCTACAAAATGTCTCCGAGGAAAAGATCGATTTGTTCGACCTGATTAGAAATGAAAGGCTTTGTTAAAGATTAAGCCGTTCTTTGTGTGGGAAGTCTTGACTTTATTTTAAACGAATTGGAGCGTGCGATATAGGAGAACGTTATCATGGCTGCGATATCTAGATCTGTTTGTTTCCGCCACTTACGCGAGAACATTAGCCAACGAGAATAGAGTTGATCCAGTCGAGAATAGCTAACATCCTTACGATCATATCAGTAAAAGTTGTCTGTAGGCTTTGTATAGTCACGTAATGTTTTAGGGGCTAATTTCTAAAACTAGGCTTAGCAGAATCATAAAAGTAGTAGGAAAGTCTACTATAATTTTAGTATCATCGGTTTTAAAAGCTTCTTTCTACATGATACTGTCATTCGTGATTTTGCAATTTTTATCTTTAAGCATACCATCTCAGAACGGTATTGTTGATTCTAGCATAAAGACATAGTTATGGTTCACATTTCTAGCCACTTTGATTGATTGGCGAATTGGAAAACTAAGAATTTTACTGTCAGTGGAAAAAAAAAAAAAAGACGATTTATGGCAATAGCATGCTCGCCAATGACTGATGAATTTTTTTATGCTGTGCTTCTAACATGTGCATTTACAATATTATGGATATATTTATGTATCTCGAACTGATTGGTACGATCATTTTACGGAAAAAAAAAGTAGGAATAGATCACGATTTGGGAAGGACTTAGATATTTGTATTTTCGGTAAACACGATGGGATATGAATATTTTTTTTCTTCGGGATGTGTATCAAGATTAGAAAAAGGTAAGAAGTAAACGAGGCTTTAAATATGGCCACAAACCAAAACCAGAACGGACTTTGGCAGAAAAACGGACTTTTGACCGCGTTTGAGAGGTGGTATTAGTATTATAAATGCATGGCACTGAAGATAACAGAATTACTGATCACTCCCTTCATTTTGTAATCAAACTATTGTTGCGTAATCAAGTCTGTGGGTAATTTCATTCAGTTTCGAGTGTAATAAACGCAAATTAAAGTTTACTCAATAATAATTTGGAATATTCGTAATTGTTTCATTATGGTGTATTAAAATAAAGTGAGGTGTCAATATTAAGACCATCGACAGAAGGAACCTGATATAATAAAATAAGCCATTTTTGGACACGTTCGGCTGAAAGTGTCCTAATTTTGTCAATTCCCTTTTGACTGCTCTCCCACTTCAATTACTAAAGTATCCTCGTTGTGCTTTTTCTTGCCTCTAAGAAGAACGAATACTTGTTGGTGTTGTTTTAAAGTGATAGTGGGAAATATTTTTTACTTAGAAATACGACACGCTCAGTATCAGAGGAAAAAAAAAACCGAATCTCATATCCTGTCCTAATTAGCCCTTTTGTAACATCTCCGAAGCACTCTGTCTTTCACATATACGCAAAAATGAACAGGAAAAGAGCCCCTGGAACACAGCCCAGAATGTCTAAAAAAGAGTGTCAAACAATGAAATTGAGTCATGCGCACAACACTTGAACAATATTACTGCAGATATAGGATGAAGAATTTTTCTTCGTATAGGGCAGCTGTATCTATGCAACTTGGAAAACAACATTAACAAAGCTTAATTTCTGGGATATTGGTGACTCTGAGTTACAGAAAAGCATTTTTACGTGATATTCATTTTAATGAATATTGTGCATTGCGAATGATACGCTCGCAGTAGAGAAGAGAAATTAGTAAATGGTGGGTTAACGAACGTTTAGCGTTCATGAAAAAAAAAGGAACTGACTTCTCTCGGGTATTGATGAGTCAAATCCCAGCCATTGTTTCTACGAAAACAACGCAAATCTCGGCGAGAAAAACAGTTATCAATACTGCGCATATATCGACCACATTGGATTACGAGTTGCGTCACACGAGCTGCTTTCGTTGAAAACGACATCGAAGGAAAATGGTTTATAATTCCAAGTCCAGTATAATCTTCACGCTGTCATTAGTGATTTCCATATTAACTTGTTTCTTCTTCAGCAAAGGGAACGCTTTCAGCGTTGTTCGTTCTATAAAGCGAAACGGTATGGGTGACGTTGATTCATTTTCCAATCCCGTCTCGACGTGCAGTCCTGTGGAATGTTTACGTGTTATTGGAAGTGCTGGCTGTAAACCTGGTGATTGCTGTATTTGTAAATGTAGCCCCAGTTTTCCGAATTACATCGTCCATAGAGGAACTTGTGTACAGACTGAATATGTGGACCCAGGTAAGACTCTATTTCCTTTGATTTTAAAGATATACTGAGCCTGACGAGCCGAGATGATGTGGTGTCTAGCGCTCACCTTCTCCTCTGCTGTATGGGTTCGATGGCATGACCCTTGCTAAGTTTATTATTAATTTAGTCCTTGATTTGAGGGAATCTTTAAGAGTGCTGCGGTTTCCGCCCTCTACAAAAGCTAACAGGCTAAATTCCCATTCACCCTGGAAAGATGGACGCCACCCCGTAAATTTGCCCGGCCAAAATGTAATTTATTCACTTATTACCCAACAAAGCATTGCAATTCAAACCGTTGCTTAATTCATCGCCAGTTTTCCCGTCCTGTGTTCATTAAAATTCTTGATACGAGTTTCCAGCATTTTTTCCAATTTGCTTTTTGGGTGTTTGGATGGCGCATTTCTACAGAACTACATAAAAAGAATATGACACAGTATCTTTAAGTTGCACGGATACAGCAGCGTTTAACTATGACAATAAAATGACGTTATAAAACCTTAATCTGTTTATTCCTCTCAAATACGATGGAAAACATACTTTTCTAAAGGATATGTAACTTCTCACTTCCGTGTTTGAGTATTATCGTTCATACGACGACTAACGTTTCGAAAACAGAAAAACAGGAAAGTCGCTTCAGAGGACGGCTTAACATCTAATATTTCGATCAGCGGAGAATGCGTTTTTGTGCGCGAACTAAAAGTGAGAAAACAGTGATTTATTTCAAGGGCGTACGTAAAAGCCGCAAACATTTATCGCTTTATTGCGGTTTTGTGTTGCTCACCGACGTTCAATTCAAGTTAAGAATAAGGCGTATTTTCTGGTGTATTCAAAGTCATTAGTTATGAATGTCTGATACACATTTTTCAAATTTTTATTTGTCATTTTTGTCAAGTTTCAGCCAAATGCTTTTTCCGACACTGACTAGTTTATATACGCCCTTTATCTATAAGCCGGGGAGGAACAAAATGAATGAAAACACGTCGTCCTCATATGAAGGCGGATCGCATGAGAGACAAATCGCGTATAAAGGACATTTGAAGGAGTTGAAGATGTCGTTAAGGTGACGAGAGGGAAAGCTTTACCGAAAAAACCGAATTTTCTAAGGATTTCACCAGGGGCTCGATTCACATACAGTTACTGAAGGTGCAACATCTTCCCTCTTCCCTTCGTCATAACTGTGAATGTAGAGTGGGGTTCAAAGCAAAAACATGACTGTCGAATTGCTGTCGAGGTTTCTTTTCTTGGAGGACGTTAAAAATTGTTGTCCATGAGAAGGTTAAGAAATGTCCATAATTTTAAGATGCACGTGCTGAGCTATTGTTTTACTCATTAGATCGTTTCGCTTAGTTCTCGCTGCCGTCGCCGTCGGGGTTCTCTTAAACTCCTGAATGTATATTCAGCTGTAAAAGATAAAAAAATTAACAAAGAGTGGAAGACCAACATTACTTTATAATTTGCAAAATTTTCTTCATTTTTTTTGGCAAATCCACTTTGAAGAAAATTATAACCTGCAAATTGGATGAAGCAGGAAGAAAGAGGAATGAAACTTGAGACAACAACAATTCTTGCTAAAAAATACAATACAACTACAAGCAATTTCAGTTTTTTTAAGTTTTTGACAAGTAGTTACTGAGAACTATATAATCGTAAAGTTGTTCCGGATTGAATTCCATGCTGTGGCTCTGATCACTGAAGCGTCTTAGCAAACAGTTGTTACACATTATCTTGATCTTCGTTATAACTGTGGCCTAAGGCCGTTTATAGATTCGGAGTGGTAAGTAGTAAAATCTGGGAGTTTTCAGACACAAGACTCGTGTTTGACTTTCGCATAGTTACTTTAACCATTTGACCGAGACCCTTGCCTGCAAGAAAAAATCCCAGACAGTGAAAACGCTCATTACTCTCTCCTATGGGAGACTACATACTTTAAGGTACCATTTAACCCTCAAAATGGTCAAGGTATAACGACTTGAAATATAAGGAGCTTTAGAAAATAGCGGAAGGCTTGTTTTGTCTCATTTGTTTTTTTTTTATCAAGCGTGCGAGATGACCACTGTACCAACAGACCCCCTGATGGCTGTGAAGGACTTTAGCAGGACAGGAGTAGTTTCCTTCGACGTTGAGATAGATCACCCACACCTGTGTCCTGGTATTGAACTTAAAAAGTGGTATTATCTACTGGACACGGCATTATGGAAGGAAGGACCAAGCTCATTCTTTCGATTAATCCGCGACGGCAGGAGTACAAACAAATGGAACTTACAGGTAGATAGAGAAAATTTGATTTCCTAACTCTTCTTATTTAGGATAAAAGTTCCCTTGCTTCTTTCAGAGAAATGAACTGGAATGTACTACTCAGTAACACGCATTTGAATGGAAACACGCATACCAGCACAAATTTATGACAGTCCAACGTGAAACAGCATTCTTCAGTCTTATCTTATGTTGTCACAACAGGAGACGGATCATGTTCTGTGTGGGTACTCTCCACTGATATATTGGTCAATATATCGGTCGAGAGTCGGTCAATACTCGACCGATATGTCGGTCGACATCCTGTCGATAGTGGGTCGATAGTTAGCCGATAGTCGGTCGATAGTCGGTCGATAGTCGGTCGATAGTTAGCCGATAGTCGGTCGATGGTCGGTCGATAGTCGGTCGATAGTTAGCCGATAGTCGGTCGATAGTCGGTCGATAGTTAGCCGATAGTCGGTCGATAGTCGGTCGATAGTTAGCCGATAGTCGGTCGATAGTTAGCCGACAGTCGGTCGAGACTCGGTCGATAGTTAGCCGATACTGGGTCGGTCGAGACTCGGTCGATAGTTAGCCGAGAGTAGCTACCGTAAACAGGATCCCAGAAGACAATATATAACAAACCTTGTACAGAACAATGAAAACGCTGCATGAAAATACTAATTATAAACGTTTTCACATGAATTTTATGCCCCAGGTTTCATCCACTGACTTAAAGCTAACATGTTAACCTAGGCCTATACAACTAAAAAAAAAAAAAAAAAAAAAGTACTCCTCCCCCTCCCCTCCCAAAAAAAAAAAGAAAAAAATTTAGACAGTAAAAATGGAACTTTCGTTTCTATAGTGACAACAACTGGGTTTCCTAAACAGACCTAATTTCAGAGCCAACAGCATGATAAACAGTACCACGTGACTGATACTTCCCTGTAGCTTTCATCCCGAATATGGCCACGCATACACTGGGATATTCCCAACAAGCTAAAATTTGGCCACGCATGCACTGTGGTATCCCTCACACACTGGCTAAAAGTTTTCATTCGTCATAATCGTTTTTCTTGATCAAAAATCACTAAGTATGTCTTCTTTTACCTACAGTGGGATAAAGGCCTTGAAAGAAAATATCATGGACTTATACTAAGCTTTGATTTTCATTGCGTTGGACATCAATCAAGACTCGGATGCTTATTGGTTAAGTCAAAGGGAAATTATAGTCTGGCAGGTATTTACCCAAAGCTTTATAGGATTAAAATAAGAGACTGGTTCTCCTCAAAGACCTTAGGGGCTGCTTGTGGCTGCCTGTGAGAAATATTATGGTATAGGTTTTCGGCTAGAAAAGAGACTTGTGCCCATGAAAACGGCTGATATATATCATTTTATCACCTGACACCTTTAACCCTGCTCTCACAATACCATAGAAAACCATAGTGAAAGATGACGTGTGCAGCGCCTGACGGGTTGACACGAACCGTTCCATAAAACGCTCCGACGAAGGGCTAACGCTCGAAACGTCAGCTTTTGTAATCATGACGGTGGCCAATTTACCATTTCAACTTTGTTGATATATCCAAATTATTTCGTTACTCCCACCGACGCAGCCCCAAACAGTTTCTTTCGAAACTATCAGCCTTCTTTCCAGAAAAGCCATCCAGCTCTGTTGCCCTCGCGTTGCTTTGTTGCAAAAACTCATAGGAAAATGGAAATGCGGAAAAAGGCTCGTTTTCGAGAAATTGGAAGTTTCTTGTTTTGAAAAAATAAAGGAAATTTTTTTCTCCTCGTGTGGTTGCGTGTGCGCGTCTATCGCGTGCTATTTGTATAGGTAATTACACGATTTCGAGTGCAATTTAGAATAAATTAGCACGAGTAAATATGTGAAAAGACTAATAAAATTGCATGAGCCCATAGGGCGAGTGCAATATGGGGTCTTTGAACAATTTACAAGTGCTTATTTATTCGAAACTCAGTGCACGAGAAAAATGTGATTATGTATTAATAATATACATGAAAAAATACGAAATAGCTTATCATAATTATGCTGAAGAAAAGCGCGAGCATAACGTGCAAAAATAATTTATTTAAACCCTGCAAGTGACATTGACCTTGACATTGACATTGACCAATCATTCTGACCAATCAGAATGTCTGGTTTGTTACTTTCTTTGCATTGAATTAACCCTCTTCTGCACTGAATTACCTGAAAAACTACATTTATCTTAACCAATCAGAACTGAGAAATTTTTTCATGTATATTACTAAAGTTGAAATTTTTAAAACTTAGTGGTCATATGATAAAATGCTTATTGACCTACACTCAGTCAAAAGTACATAGTCTTAAATGAATAGAACAGTGTCACAAAGCTTTGCCGTACCAACGACCTTACGGAGAGCACTGCGTTTTTTAAATACATCTAATAACGAGAGCGATCTGAGTATGGAAAAAATAGGAAATTTTATTATGGAAATGTGGCTATTATATTCTTTTGGGTTCGAACAATGACTGAATGATTGTTTTGTGTCCTGTGGCAACTCACTTTTTCTCTCCAACTCGTATGAATGGGTACAGCGGGTCTTAGGGAGATCTGACGAAAGTCTGAGGGGTAACCCTGCTACGGACTGGCAACCAGTTACCATTACTCCTTGTCACCTCATGCATCCAGTAAAAGCTAGATGAGATAGGCCTTCTGACTCCTAAGCAAACTTAGCTCTTTTAATCACCGCTAAATACTACTTTACTTATATAGGATCATCCTCAAATCCACCTTCCACAGTTGGACCTAGTCACGTCACGATGGTAACAGAAAGGAAAGATAAACCAACTGGTGGTTCACCTGGAATAAAGGTAAATTACATCAACGCGCTCTGATTGTTCAATTCAGTGTCTGATGTTTGCGTATGGGTGTACGCTGCTGACCCTTATGCTTCTTTCTTGTTAAGCAAACTCCCGCGTGCATCGTAGGGCCGTGTGAACAAATAACTAAAAAGTAGTCTTGTTTGGTAAATGTTTCAATATGTATCATTCGACTTTGTTTCAGACTTGATGAAGAGCATTTTCTATCTTTTGTCGAAGTATAAGCAAAATAGCTTAAAAGTGTTTCGTACGGGATATTATCCATTCGAGAGTTGCAAGACCAAAAAAACAAACAAACAGCCAATCATGAATCAAGTCACGACCGGTTTAGTTTTGTATCTCATTGGTTGACATATGAAGGCGCGACTCATCTTGATCAAAACAGAGCAATAAAGATAATGCAATTATAGAATCCTTGATTACTTGCGATACAATTGAAATTTACCATGTATGTTCAGGCCCAGTGTAAATGAACCAAGCGAAACCTTTTGCAATAAACCACTTTCATAAATGGCTGCCGGATTAATATTCTTTTGTTTAAATTTAAATTAGCCCTTCTGGCCTCGCTTGAGATAATGTATTCTTTTGAATTTTGTGCTGGAGAACGAGGCCAGAAGGGCTAATTTAAATTTAAACCAAAGAATATTAATCCGGCAGCCATTTATGAAAGTGGTCTATTGTACATCTCGAGTACTTTCTAAGTGTAAAAACTATTCTTTGAATTTAACTGAATTTTTTAAATGTATTTTCACTTTTCAAGGGAGGTGTGGATAACGGAGTTCGTGAAGAAAATTTCACTGGGCAGGACAGAGGAGTAGCAGGAAAGAATTACAGTGTGGTCGTAATTGGTGTGAGCTTGTCAATAGTGATGGGAATTGCACTTATTTGTGTTGTAATGCTGAGAAAAGGAAGCCCCGTGTGGTGAGTTATGATCAAAATACCAATTCTCCTCACACTCTTCCCAACAATCCTTACGAGCAGGTGTCCTTCGCATGCAATAAAGAGGCTTTTTGGCTGTTTTTAAAGAAAACTGATTTTTAGTTTTTCAGTTTTTATTTTCTTAATAATTTGCTTTTCATTCTCAGGTTAAAACTTCAACGGCGTCCAAAAGGTGAGAAATGCATTTTAAATTGTGTGGATAAACTAGTATTCAAATATTTAACATTAATTATGTTAGAGGAGCTGTATCAAGATTTGTGCATTATAGATTACTTCTCCAACATTTCACAAGTTTCTTAGTCTATTTTTAACTTTAACTTTAATCGTTCCTCTTGATTTTTATTTCAATTTTGCCGCCGTTTTATCATCACACTGAACGAATACATTGTGGTGGAAGGCAATTTTGCACAAACCTACTCCGAGCCGCAGCTTAGGGATCAAGCATTATCTATCGTGGGGGAGGGAGGTCACATGGTTTTCAGGGGGAACGGAAGGGAGGATCAGTCGTCTCTAATAGAGTTGAAAAGGGTGGCTATAAAAAATTGACAGCCATTGAAAGGGGATCATTAGAATACTGCAAAGCTATAGTTGCAACACAACTATACCCCACCTGTTTACGTCAAAGTTAAAATCTTGACAATTTTCATCAATTTTTCTACAAGAGTTTAAGATATATAGTAGTTTAGTGTGCTTGTATTAGAAGCGCGTTCATTTAAAGCCAAGCCTCACTTTGAGCTGGACATGTACAGCTGAAGATTAATTATCCTTTGTCATTTTTATTTTGCCACGATAATCATATTTTCTTGGTTGATTTGCAGAGCCACCTTATCAGGTAAGCCAATCAAAATTTCCATCATTTGTAAGTCAGCTTATAAAGTTATACACGTTTTACGCGTATAACCCATGTTTAACTACACGTTTAACTCGATCCCTTGCCTGGTGCGAATCGCAGAAAAATGCGCCGCTCTCCTTAGAGCACGCGCATTGGCGTTAGATGTGCTCTTTCTATGTCAGCCAGGTTCAGTCTCAGTCTCTCTCGACCCAGTGACTTCATTTCCAGTGTCTCTCTACTTGTCGCTTCAGTTGGGGTGGAAAAGAGAGACTCTGGTAACAAATTTGAAGTCAAAATCTTTTTATTTTCTCATCCCATGACTGATGCCCTGCATTTCGGAGGTCACCACTTTCCCCTTCATTTTCCAGATGAATTCCAACGTACGGATTGCACTGTAATGTGTCCAACCTCTTACTTTCCCATTTTGTGTCCAATCCATGACCATTTGCTCCTTCTCCTGCAACAACAATGCTAAGGGACCAGTCATTGATCGCCTGGAGGATTCTTGGAGGGTTACATGGTTTTCGGAGGGGGACGGAGGGGGCATCAGTTGTTACTAACAGAGTATAAAGGGGGGGGGGAAATGATGTTTATTACCAATGAGCAGGTCGGAATTTCAGGTGAATTTCAATGTGACACAGCCAAAATCCTCCGACCCCCTATCCAAGGGGATAAATAATGACCTAGAGACGGATCTTGGGGAAGGGCATAGGGAGCCCGTCCCCACCTCCCTTATTTCGGTTAAAAAAATTAAACGCAGAGGGAAGAAAAGCCGGCATGTGAACACGCACAAACAAAAGCGTCCCCCTCCCCTTAAACTCAAAGTCCTGATCCACCACCGTGACCGGTCCCTAACGATTATTTCTTCCCTTCTTAACAGGAGCCAAGGAAACCAGTAGCTGTAGGCATAAGACCGATGCGTACCTCCGTCCGTAAGTCTTCGTTTGTTTGCGCTGTGCAAGTGAACTACGCTTAACTTGGGGGAAGACTACAAAACATCAGTTCTATAAAGTAGAAACCTTTGAGAGGCCGTAATAAAAATAAGAAGAGAAAAGGATGGTTAGGGATGAAGAAAATAGCCAAATTAAGACTACATTTTTCAAGATGCACAAATCGTGAAAGAGCTCCTTTACCTAAAGTGGAGTTTAAAAACTCAAATGGATGAACAAATGTTTTCTTATCTACAACAGATAACGAGTTTTACGATGCTGGCTGTGTCCTTTCCATCGACGGACAAACTGCTGAAGCACCAAAAAGAGGATCGCGTCTGGGGCCTCTGCCTCCCTTACCTCATACAAAGGTGGGACAATGAAAAAGTTAACTGCAATAAGTTAAGTTAAGTCAAGCTGTAAATAAAAAAAAATATACATTCGTTTGTAAACTTGCTCATATTCAAGGAAATGGTAGTGCTCTATAACGTGATAAAGTCACTCTGGATGTGTGGAGAACAAGAGGAAAGCTTGTAAATCACGAAATAATTTGGATATATCAACAAAGTTGAAATGGTAAGTTGGCCACCGTAACGATTACAAAAGCTGACGTTTCGAGCGTTAGCCCTTTGTCGGAGCGAATAGAGGAATTGTGGGTTGTGTGTCCTTTTAAAGTCAGAAAATGGAGCTACGTTATTGGTGGGAACATGGGAGCCCCAAACAGTTTCTTTCGAAACTATCAGTCTTTACTCATTTGTAAATCACGAGCCGATGGCGGGTGTTCTCCCAACATCCCAAGTGGCTTCATCACGTGATTAAGCCCGGGGAAAAAATGCGTCCTATTGCTTTTATGACGTAACTAGTTACATTTAGACTCTATAACCTGATAAAGCATCCACTTGGAAACTGAACTGACCAATCAAATGATACGTACCATGTTCATTATGTTATCTATTATTTATTTATTATTGTTCATCGTGTTATAAAACCTATGATTAGACGCAATTTACAAAGCCTGAGCACAGTAAAGGAAGAGGGTTAAAAGGATTTCCTAGAGGATCTTTGAGGGAACCTCGAGAGGATTTTCGTAAGATGGTAGAGGAATTTCCAAGATCCTTTCAAAAAGATCTACAAAAGTACTTGTGCAGATCTTGGAGGGTCATTTAAGATCCTGGGAGCTTTTCACCAGGCAGCGTTGAGTCCAATAGCAAAGACGAAAATGTAGCTTTAAACGGTGATATATAGCCAACATTAAGTTAATCACGAACGGTGAATCAAAGCATGAAAATTACATTTGTAAGGAATACATATAACACACTGCTATTGAAAACTTAAAGTGAATACTTATAATTTTCTCAAGCGCCAGAAAACGCCAATGGCCAAGAAGAGCTTTTAGTTTAGATTGAAAATTGCTCCTTCAAAGTATCAACCATAACTCGTGCTGTTTGCACCTTAGGGGGAACCCATATATGAAGAGCCAGTGATGGTAAGAAATGTTGGTTACCACGGATTATCGAAGGAAAACAAACCATCTGTCGGTGAGTCCTTAAAATTGTAAACTGCTCTCATACTTTAGTGATTCCTTGCCATGGAGTCGTTCGAAAGGGATTCCACTTTGTCATGTGGCCGTTAAAGTAGTTACCACACGATGTGTTTAAGTCATTTAATGAATGCTAAACTACCTCATTACAGAAGAGACCTTGAAATAGAAGTTCTTGAAGATAAAAAATCACAAGATATAGGTGAAAGTGAGCCAAGAAGGTGTAAGGATACTTAACCTTTCATCTCCCAAGTTCTGATTGTTAATTCTCCCCCCCCCCCCCCACTTAGGTGCTACACGTTTCTTTGTGAATGACTTACGAGAATTTGGTGTTAGATCAAGATAACAACTCTGCCTGATAAGTTTGAGTATTCCCATTACCTATTTGCTGGATATTTCATAGAAAGAAGTAAAATTTTTAATCATTTCTGGAAGTTAGAGGGTTAAGAAAGGAGGAAATCAACACGCCTTGTTAACTATTTAACCTAAAAATAACATAATATCCTTCAACTTTAACTATGTCATGCTTTTTTTTTTTTTTTTTTTTTGGTTCAGCGCCGATCCAGCCAGAACCAGTCCACACGGAGCCAATTCACTGCAAGCCAATCCATAGCTTGTCAATCCATGGCAAACCAAACCAAACCGAGGCTATCGTTACTGAGAACCCAGGCCCTTTCTATAACACTCTTGAGGAACTCTCAGACACAGACGATTATGACGACACGACTGAGTGCCATTGCACGGAGTTGTGAAGATCATAAAAAATTGCACCTGCTTCCATACCTTTGTAACGACAGACAGTAAACATGATCGAGCCCTCTCGATTCCGTGTTAACATGCTATTTGATCTTATACCATTTCGTGTATCGTCAACCGAAATGATGATATCGATAGCTTGCTGAGCTTTTCAATCACCAGATCTGACGTAAAGTACCAAGGTCATTCCAGCAGTTATAATGTGGAAGCGTCAAAAGTCAGCTCTGGGCATATGAATTGTATTCTCCCGTATGTTTAGGAAGCTTAATTTTTCTAGAAATAGATAGTTTGTAGCATTCTGATCCTAATTAGCCCAAACGACTCTGTCCGTCACAGTTGAAATTACGGGGAATTCTAGATCTTTTTTCTGTTTTAAATTTCCCCTTAGCTAAAGACTGATATGTTAGCCTTTGGAAACAGAAGGCTGGTTAAGAAATCATGTCAGGGTGAGTTTGAATTTTAGCATAAAATGACGTGATCGCAGGACTCTAGCTCAAGGAATTGGTTAAAGAATATTTTTTTTTTCATGCGAGTTCTGCATAAAAAATAAAATTGATTGCGCGTAACTAGCGATAATATGTGTATTTTTTCTTTTTTTTTTTCTTTTTTTTTTTCTTTTTTTTTTTCTTTTTTTTTCTTTTTTTTTTTATGAGCGTGCAGTTGTAATAGTAGCCACACAACCAGACATAACCAATTGGGACCCTTTTCTTGAACAACGCCTTTAAGGTTTTTAACCCCTCTCCCCATCCAATATTGTTAATTGCCATTCTTTCTATGCCATCTTGCAGACCAACAGTGAGCAGCAATGACCTACATTGGGAGGGACAGGGGAGGCTGTAGGTGTCCCAGCAAATGTGTCTGGGAGTGTAGTTATGTTGCCAAAAGACTTGACGTACTCCTGAAAAAACGTACCCTGATTAATGCGAGCACTGACCAAATTTTTAGTATAAGCTTATTAATTTAAGAGCATGGAAATTTTGTGGGAAGTTGTTTGTTTGTTTGTTTGTTTGTTTGTTTTTTTTCATTGCGTATTGGCGATTTTTCTTTTTATCAAGCAGCCAAAAATTAACGAGGAAATGAATTTTCAAGCATCTTGAGTTATACAGGGGAATGCTGTACCAGAAATGATTCATAGATGGATCTAGGGTGCGTTCAAAGATATCAAATGCGAATGGTGACTTCGTATCCTGGTGGAGTTTTTAACTTGACAGAAAATGGTAAATTTTTTCAGCATTTACTTTGAAAGGATTTTGCGGATCAAAAGCAATATGAAAAATAATTGCAAAAAAATAGAAAACCTCCAGAATTTTCATACTATCAGTACAGAAAACTTGTTGATAGACTCAAATTTAAATTTATTAATTCAAATTTACCTTACTGATTCGACATCTACAAGTTGGTTAAGATCGATAGCTCACCTCTATCATTACGTAAAATCTCCCAATCCGACAATTCGTAACCGTGAAAGAAAAAACAGGTATAAAAAGTGTTTTAGTTAAGGTGTGAATGGAGTATTAAAGTGAAAGTAGAAAAGCCGTCTTTTTTTTAAATCAAGAAAACCCTATCATCAATTTATCCCTCTCGGATAAGTTAAATAATAAATTACAACAAGAGAGTAAAAGGTTACTCTTGCCTGAAATGTATATATTGATTTGAATAAATATTGACAGAATGTATATATACAGAAATATATTCTCTCGTAAAAATATTTTCATTTTGTAACATCGATCGTTACATTTCCATTTCCTTGGATGGGGGGGAAAGGGGAGAACAGACACCGCTTGCTGGGGTGGAGGGGCTTTTAAAAGAGATGCATCATTACTTTTGCTCTTTGCTTTTTCACTGACGCTAACCGTTGATTGAGAAAAAGATTAACAATTATTTCTGTGTATACCAAGTCATAAATTTCCCTTTCGTTGTATTTACAAGATGTGATAATTTTAAGGTGAGTGTTGGAGTGCCATTTTCTAAATCATGTATTTAGGTAAAATGACGCCTAATAATGCCTAATAATTATAGTACAAAAATTCACTAATTTTTCTTTTCTCAAGACTGTATGGAAATTTACTTTTCGACAAAAACACCTCAGGCTAATTTGAGAACCGTTATTTTGACTAACAACCATAAATGTAAAATGACTTTTGTATTGAATAGTGACTATTTCGTGACCGTCAGGTTCCTGAAATTTCCAATTGTATTTATTATAAGTCGAGCGAATAAAACACGAAAGATTTTTAACCACGAACAACAAATTTCCAAAGCGTGGCCACAGTAATGGCTGCCACTTATGCATACATACTTTCGGTAAAGTATGGTTTCTATGCAACCATTCGCAAAACTAAGAACACATACATGTCATATATACGAACCTTAAAATCTTAATCTGTGAAATATAGTTTTTGTCCATTTTTCGTGGCAATCTCCTCCTATAGGAGGCGAAGCCACATATGTTGTGGATATAAGTGAGTGACTGAGTGAGTGATTGAGTGAGTAAATAAGCGAGTGAGTGTAACAATAGAATAGTCCATTTTACAGTTGTGTGCTTGGTTGCCAAGCCTTTGAATGGGAGTGAGGCTAGGGGTGACCTTGTTATGATACAAACCTTGCTGCCTTTCAAATGTAAATCACTTTGTTATCATGCTAAGTTGATACAGGTCTCTATCACAACAAGGTCACCTTCAGCCTCACTCTGAATCAAAGGCTTGGCAACTAAGTACACAACTGTAAAATGGCCTATTGCGATCTTGACCCAATTTTGATCCGATGTTTCTCAGTGCTACGTACTTGATGTTTTAATCGGAGTTTCTTAGAAGTTCGACATTCGCGCCTATTACACAGTTCTCTCCTTTTTTGATTTGTGGATTATAACCTCTATTACATTATATATGTCTATGTACATTATATACGTACTTGATGTTTCAATCGGAGTTTCTTAGAAGTTCGACATTCGCGCCTATTACACAGTTCTCTCCTTTTTTGATTTGTGAATTATAACCTCTATTACATGATATATGTCTATGTACATTATATACGTACTTGATGTTTTAATCGGAGTTTCTTAGAAGTTCGACATTCGCGCCTATTACACAGTTCTCTCCTTTTTTGACTTGTGGATTATAACCTCTAGTACATTACATATGTCTTCCGTTCTTGCCATGACACTATGGAAGACAACAGAAAGCGATAAACATCTCACAAACATTTCAGGATAGTGTGTGATTTAAAACAGAAGTTTGCCATGCAGAAATATCTTAATAGGTGTATCATAAAACTTCTCTTTTTTCTTCAAAGAGAGAGCATTTAACCGTTTTAATCGGCAATTTTTTTTCATCCGACGATACAATCTCTTCCTTTCTTCCCGTACGTGTCGTACCTGACACGAGAAAAGGCTACTTACATCTCAAAATAAATTCCCAGCGGGATCCACAGACGCATAATTGCCGCACAGAAGCTGTTTTGTTTAAGTGAGAAATCCATTAACAAGTAGCCGTAGAGTAAGTGCGACTCCCAATTTAAAAAACTTGCCAAATTTTTGCAAATCGCCAAATCTTCACGAATCTATAGTTATTATTTTTAAAGCTTTAAGCTGTCCTGACATGCAAGATACGTCTGAATAAAATTTCAACGGAAAAAAATATTTTAGTCCGCTCGTCTAGTTTGGCCAACGATAGCAGGATTTTCCTCGTCCATCTGACTCTTTTTCTTTCCCCGGGTTCGGTTATACTTGCAGCAATTTAAGTTTCTGAGTGACTGTTTTTCTTTTTTTTTCATTGTTTGCGATAGCTCTTTGTGCCTGATATATTTTCATACCGCTATTTGCCTCAGGCAGTTTAGCAGAGGAGTGCGCTTTTGAAAATCATTTACATCATGAGAAAAGATGTTAATATATTTACGCATCAGAAACAACGCAAGAAGAAATGAATTCCCATTGGCATGGTTCGATCGCTACGTCGTTATCTCTCAAGACGTTTTACTTAACATTTAGCCAAGAGGTTACTATTCAAAAAATTACTCAGAATTGAGGTAAGGCAAACAGTTTTCTCTATCGACATTTCATTTGATTCTTATTTTATCAATGAGGGTCAAATTTCGATGGGGCTCTTAAACTTAACATCTAATCGTCAAAATTATCATTTACCCAGCTCTCGATAAATTGAGAGGAACAAGTTCCAAAAATTAACATGAAAGTACTTTTTGAAAATCTCATAAGCAACGTGATTTATCAAAATTTTGTTTTCGTTTGCATCATCTCACACTACGTACCGAAATCAGAAACTTTTTTCGAAATTATAAATAACTCAGATGTCATTGTCTCTGTCATACACACAGACTTGAGACTTCACCTCTTCTTTATTCTTTTACCACTAGCTATATTCACTCCGATTAAAAATAGACATTCTAAGACTGCATTGTGGCTACTGATATAGCACACTTTTTAAAGCATTGAAAAGAACCAAAGGTTGTATAATGACGCCAAAAGGTAGAGCTACAGAATATTTGTCTCACATGCAAAACAGAAAACCGGCCGCATCCCACGTATGCATGCGTACCATGTTCCACGAGAGAAAGATCATTCAAGAAAATAGTGGCTAACAGAATTTGAACCAATAAAAAATTCATTTCAGTAACAAATAAATATATTAACAATAATAATAATAATGATAACAAAAGTAGTAATAAGTGATAATTTATAGGGGCCCACGGTTCCTCTGTCCTTCAGGCTCCAATAATGATTAAACCACGCTTCTTAGTAAAACTGACAGAGAGAGAATTTTAGGTTTGAAGTAGCGATTCAAATTATGCTTCTTAAATTTTACCTGTTAATCATAAGTTTTTTTCTTTTTTCATTTCAGTTCCATTTTGTAACACTTAAGCTTCATAGAACAAGGCGTTCTGCGTTTTATCATTTTAACATCCGTGTTTAAGGTTATACCACCATTCTGTAATTCCACCGTTCTATCATTCCATTTAGTAGGAGGTATTGTACTTTGAATTTTGCTCGCTTCCTTCCTTCGCTCTTTTGGAAATTTAGTCCCTGATTCAAATGGTAAAATGCTCCCTCTTCGAATATAAACATTTTTTCCCTTAAAAGTTTCGATGATGTGCAGATCACACTTATTTCGATATTTCTGTAAGGAAAAGTTTTGTTTTATAATTATTCACCTTTTGTAGTTTCGCGGCGAGAGCTGTAAAAATTATGTCTTCGGATTTACTGGGTATAATTCTCTGATTCAAACCCTGAAATACTCTCTCTCGGAAGAAAAAAATTCTCTAATATTTTTATAATACGCCCATCACACCTACTAAGATTATTTCTGCAAGGAAAAGTTTTATTTTTAAAGCGCCATCCTTAATTGATTCTGAGAAGTTTATCGTCTTCTTTACTTTCACGGCAAGAACCGACAAAATTACATCTGGGTTTTTTTCAGGCACAGAATGATTTGTTTCAAAGGTATTCTTGTTTCTTTAGTGTATGCCTTGCCTAATAATCTTTAGTGCGAGCGTCGATCTACGAAGATACTTTGATATAAACACTAATTATAAGTGACATCGGGCCGAAATCGAGTAAAGTTGTTACTTTCGATAACACACGTGGCTTCACCTCCTAAAGGGGGCCTAGTCACAAAAAAACCTTTACATCATGGCACTCACACTGACAAGGTTCTTAGTTTGAAAAGGATAGGAGGGAGGTGAAAAGGATCGCAACACTAGAAAATAAAATAATAATGATATTAAAAATCTGCCAGCTATGGTTTGAGGAAGCCGGTATTTACAGATGACCATAAATTGTAAATTTGTATAGTTTGAATAGAAATTGTTGTAAAATGTTATTATAGTTATTCTTTTAGATTGCTGTAAACAACGGCAGTTTGATTTTTGTGTGTGTGTAAGTGGCAAATAAAATAATAATAATAATAATAATAATAATAATGATAAATAATAATTACATGGTCAGTACCAGCGAATCTTGCTCATCGCTCGTATTTTTCTTCCCTCCTATGGGGTTCGAAAATATCCACGCTCAATATATGTTAAACCCCAGAAATAGGTGTATCACTCTATCGCACATGTAAAGTGATGGATAATTTTCTATTTCATATTTTTAGGTCATTGTATAGCAGAATACAGAATGTTCGTGACAAGGGTTTTTTTTTCTTTGCTTGTGATCGGATTCCTTTCAAGTCTTTTTCTTTCCACCTACTTAATGACAAAGGGGAAGAAAATTTCGCCTTTAGGAACTTTAGGAACACACTTTGTGGGGGTATTGGAGACGGTGACGCCTTCAGGAAATGGTAAGTTGAGAGAGCTGTCATTACTTATTGAGGGTCTCACTGGAGTTAACGGCAAAAATTAACCGTCAACCGTCAAAAACGCAATATCTTTACCGTCAGCTGTCAAAATAGCAAGCCAATGTTAGCCGTCAAATGTCTCAGATATCCTTAATTGAGACCTAAACGATTGCCTTAACTTGGGTCAAAGACAAATTCTGTTGTTTATAAATTAAAGTCTTGATATATCACAAAAATACATTTATGTAAGTCCTTTACTTCTGGTCGCAAGTGATACTGGTTAGCGACAGAACTGACTTCCGGTGTGGAAACACTTCCGGTGTCGTAAAAAGCCAGCCATTTATTAATAAAAGGTCTCAAAAATTAACATTTCTTTACAAATGCGTCATTATGAATTATCACAGCCAAATTTCCGTGTTTAGTTCGTTTTATAATCGACGTTCCAAAATATTAACCGTCAACCGTCAAATGACCTAAAATTTAACCGCCAATCGTCAAAAGGGCTTATTTTTAACCGTCGACCGTCAACGTGACTCCCTCATTGAGATCCTCTTAGATCCTGGGGGATAGGGATGGGAGCCGAGGATTTTGGGAGATTATATTGATTGTTTTTAATCTGAATTCTTTCAGTGGAAACTCCTTCACTTTCTTATGCAGAAAAGCTTTTTAAAGCTTACGATGAAGTGGAGACCTTTGTGATGTTCATTGGGTATCCTCGCAGCAGCCATAGTTTAGTCGGCGCCATATTGGATGCTCACCCAGAAATTATCATTCCTCACGAGCTTAATCTGTTGGAAAGATGGAGTCACTACAACTTACCAGCGTTTAAAAGGAAAAACCTGCTAAAATATAAGATATTTTTTGATCTTCACCGGACTTCTATGGAGCAAGCCATGTTTGGGATACGAGCAAGCCAAAATAGGACAGTTCTTAGCGGGGAATTCACATACTTATATAACGTTCCAGGGTTATGGCAAGGAGGATACAAAAACAGAATAAAAGTAAGTACAGAATTATACCTGAGGTAATTCTTTTTTTATCATATCAGAGTTACTGCATCCCGTACCACAGTCAAAGAGTAAGGGAGCAGTCATTATTTCTGGGACGAGGCGCGGTGGCCTCATGGTCAGTGCATTAGAGTCCGGATCGAGTTCAAACTAGCTCAGCTCTTGATCAGTCAAATATTTGTTCTAACTAAATGAAATCCTGTATTTGAGCAATTGAACTCAATGGAAATGGATATAATAAAGTGGTAACTGAAATTTGTATCGTACAATTTTGATCAGAAATCATACCTGTGATTTCAAATCCAACTCGCGTTGTGCGTTCGTTCAATTTCGAAATCATGCGCATGATTAATTTCAGTTATAAATTTTCATGTTTGTATGCTTTATCACGAGTAATCTTTCAGGTGATGGGAGACAAAAAAGGGGGCAGAACTTCAGAGCTTTTAAGTCAAGACCCGAGCAGAATAAAAGATATAGAGGAAATCATTAAAACTGTGGGCGCGCCAGTGAAATTCATTCACATCGTCAGGAACCCATTTGATAACATCGCTACCATGTTACTTCGCACTACAGGAGGACGTGATAGTGTAAGAAAAGAGGGAGTAAAAGTAAGTTGATTATTGATACTTTGGAAAACTTGTCAAATTACCATCTCATGAAAAAGCCACAAGAGAAGCTGAGGTGCATTCACAGTTTTCTTTCTTACCATTATAATCATTATAATTATAGAATATAAATATTTCAATTTTTGTACGCCGGATAAGCTCGCCTAAAAGAGTAAAAGTTTTCGGCTAGACCCGTAGTCTTGATCGCTTGGTAACCACGTCTAAAGCGGCGAGTGATCAAGGTTAGAGGTCTAGCCGAAAGCTTTTACTTTTTTGGGCATTATAATCATAATAGATATAGATAGAAAATATTTCAATTTTTGTACACCGGATAAGCTTGCCTAAGAAAGTAAAAGCTTTCGGCTAGATCCGTCGCCTTGATCGCTTAGTAACCTCGTCTAAAGCGGTGAGTGATTAAGTACATAATAATAATAATAGTAAGGTATTTATATAGCGCTATTTCTATCACTATCCAATAGCGCTGTACAGTAATTTTATAAATCGGACCGATAAGATTAAAAAAAACATAAAAATCTCTAAAACATGAGTATAAGAGACTAGCTAATAAGGTAGTCTGTAATAATGAGAGCAAAAACTTTAAACTTCTATTGAAATTGACTAATTTCCTAGCCAATTAACTAGCTCACCAACTAATCAACTAATTTACTAGCCAACTATCTAGCGGCCTAACTTACTACTTAAATAATTAAATAACTCACTAAGCAGTAGTCTAATTATAAAATTTGTTAAAAAGGTATGTCTTTATACAGGTCTTAAAATTTTGGCGATTCCACGTTGTTGTTTTCCATAGGACGGCTAAGAAATGTACAAAGTTTCAAAACGCACGTGCTGAGCTATTGTTCTGCCAATTAAATCTCTTGTTTTTCCACGTCCTCGTTGCCGTCGCCGTCGTGGTTTCTTAAGGTCCCTATTGTCATCACTTCTACCGTTTGTCCCTAACAGGTGAACAAATCACAGATTTTGGAGAACTGCATCAAGAAGTACTTCAACCTCACCGAGGCTAACCAGCGCGTCAGAGAACGGTTTGGGGATGCAGTTGTTGATATTCCAGGACGTGAAACAGTACTCAGACCGAAAGAAACACTACAAAAATTATGTGACCATTTAGGTGTGACATGTTCTGAGGACTACAAAGAAAAATGCAGTAGGATCTTGTATGGGACTCCTTCCGTTACAAGAGATAAAATTGTTTGGACTAAAGAGCAAAAACAGCGAGTCACCGAGCTGATGAAGAAATATCCGTTTCTGAAAGACTTTTCGTTTGATGATTACTTCACAGCTAGCAGCGGCTAGAACAATTTTCAGTTTAGCGTTTCAAATGAGGATTTATTGGGTTTGCTTTTCGACTCCCTACGATGTTCCAGGAAAAATGTATCACTAATCAGTCAAGTATAGTCGTATGGGCCCCCTGTAGATTGTGCTTGTAAAAGTAGCATATTATGCTATTGGTATTGCACGTTTTTTTTTTCCCCAAATTATACTCGAAATTAAGCTCGGTTTTGAAAATTATGCTACTTTTTCTCTTATGCTTTTCAAAAAAAGGAACACAAAGTTAGTCTCAATCATATATTTATTAGCATGATATCTTCTTTGTTTTGAATTACATACTTGCTCTGATAAAACAAATTTATCACTGCGCTAATTCCAGACTAGATGCGATGATTAATGTGTCAAAATGTACGATGTTGGCATAGCATTTCCCTTCGACGTTTTTTTTTTTTGGACTTTGAAAGAGGGAACCAGGCTACATGGTTCTCAGGAGGACGGAGGGGGGATTAGCCATCGCCAACAGAGTATAGAGGCAATAAATAATGACCGACTCTTGGAGTAGACAGTCACCTTGCTCACTGTAGGGGGGAGAAAAAAAAAGGGGGTTACTATAACTTTTTCTCCATGCTTAATTACTCACTTTATCTACCGAATACACGTAATATAAATTATTACCAATTTGATATTTTCTCACCGGACTGCACGAAAATCTACTTCTCGACAAAAATAACACGGGCTAATTTGAGAGCGGTGATTTTGACTAACAATCATAACAAATTGCATAAAGACTTCACTGAACAGTGACTATCAAGTGATTGTCAAGTTCCATAAATTTCTATTTGGTCTAGCCAATAGAACATTGAGGATTTTTACCAGCCTTGCTGTGTGGAAGGGAGGTCATTTTCAATAAATTACTGAAGCGTGGCCTGGATAATGGCTGCCGCTTAGATGTACATACTTTCGATAAAATACTGGTTTCTATGCAACTATTCGCAAAACTAAGAACACATATTTTACATACATATGTACTTTGTAATTTTAATCGATAAATTAAAGTTAGTTCACTACTAGTTGTATTCCATTTTTATAGCTTGTGATAGTTTTCTATATATAATTTCGCTATTTGCCTCGAGTAATTTAGCTGAGGGCTTAGCTTTAGAAAATCATTAACATAAAAAAAAAAGATGTTTGAATAAATAAATATCAGAGACAAAAAGAAATTAATTTTTCTTCAGGCAGGGTTAGATCACTACGTTGCAACTCTCAAGGCACTTTGTGTTACGTTTAACCAAGAAGTTTCTATTCAAGAAATTGTGTTAAAATTAGGTAAGGTAATTCGGTTTCTCTATCGACATTTACGTTCTGATTTTTAATTGATCAATGAGTGCCGAATTTCAATTGGGCTCTTGAACTTCACATGTAAACACCAAAATTACCGTTCACCCAGGTTCTCGATAAATTGAGAAGATAAGTTCCACAAAAAAACCAGGATATTTTTCTTTTTGGAAATTTCACGCGTAACTAAATGTAGTTTAATTTAGTTTTAAATTTTTTTCGTTCCGCCTGTTTCATTTGCACCATTTCTACCTATACCGACATCAGAAACTCTTTTCAAAAATAACCTACAATAGTGATCGTCTCTATAATAAGTAGACTGCAGGCTTCAACTCTATATTTTAAACTTAAACTGTTTCTTTTGTTCCATACGTATGCCCTAGGCTTCAACTCTATCGTACACCTTCATTCACTCTCTCTAGAAAGTTTAACACGCACTAACTAGGTTCTTTGTCTAAGCCGAGTGGAAAGGGTTGTAAGTCGCTTGATTTTGCTCTCAATATTTCGGAAGCCCTGAAAAATTATACACTTTGTGTCATGGATATGAAAAGCATTTGAGAACAAGATACAGTTGTATAATTTGAGATGTTGTTTCTGTCTGAAATGCATCAAGAATTGCTTGACGAGCAAGCGCTCATCGGCTCTGTTTCATGAGCATCTCGTGGGCTTCTTACGAGGCTAGGGGAGAGCCATGTCTATCTGTCTGTCTGTCAAAGCAAAGTTTTCTCATCAGACCCTTCAAAGACCTCCCCGGGGTGGTTATTAAGCCAATATGAAATTTTTACATCCCCTCATGAACATTGTTATATTGTGACAAATTTTTCGTGTACCGTTGCCCTATTGGGGTAAACCTCTTAATCATACAGCAAGGTAGTCCCCAGGTAAATCCAAGCGTTCTGAATGGTTCGAATTCTTACTTGGTCGATATTTTGCTATACAGATGGTTTCCACGGAACGTTAATAAGCCGTGTATATATATATATATATATTTTTTTTTTTTTTTGCAAAAGCCAGCAAATTCAAAATAAACAAGTTACCACTAAACTCACTAATAAAACTGCTTAGTGATGAACTAAATTTTAATTCACTCAGTGCTTTCTAACTTTGGTTGCTCGAATTGCACTTGGGAATATTGGGCCAGTTGTTTTCTCTTTTCTTTAATGTTGTTATTGTATAATCTTTTTTAATATTATTGGCCCTCGCTGCGCGCGAACCCCACTGTCACGACCTCGAATCAATATTCCCTACGCTTGATTACTTAAGTAGGAAGTTAGTAACTCACTCATAAAGCAACTAATAATTTATTACAGTATTTCATCTTTTAGGTCGTCGTAAAGCAGCAAATAGAATGTTCGTGAGAACGGGTTTTTTTCCTTTGCTCGTGACTGGATTTATTTCAAGCCTTTTTCTTGCCACCTACGTGATTTTTAAGGAGACGGAAATTTCGCCACCTGGGAGACGCTTGGTGCAGGTACTGGAGACGGTGACGCTCACAGAAAATGGTAAGATAAATCTGAAAAAAATTACCTTAATGTGAAAACTTCTATTAGCCTATTTAACCTCTAAGAGCGACTAGCATCTAATTTCTTATCTTTGAGTCAAACATTAAACTCACGAGAATTAAACAAATGATAATAATAAGAAGCCCCGCAATGTCAAGCAAATTTTCCCTGTCGTTGCCATAGAAAATTTATGGCAAACAATAAGGATAATTTGCATACTGATTTTAGGTTTGAATAGAGGTTTTGCACAGCAGCCATGTTGGATGGCAGGGTCAATAGATTATTTTACCAATGGGAAAAATTTTCCTTTCTTATGCAAAATATTTTCATTGTTCCTGCCATCCAACATGGCTGCTGTCCAAAACCTCTATAGTCCATTTTACAGTTGTGTGCTTGGTTGCCAAGCCTTTGATTTGGAGTGAGGCTGAAGGTGACCTTGTTGGGACAGAGACCTGTATCTAGTTAGCATGATAACAAAGTGATTTACATTTGAAAGGCAGCATGGTTTGTATCATCACAAAGTCACCCCTAGCCTCGCTCCCGTTAAAAGGCTTGGCAACCAAGCACACAACTGTAAAATGGACTATTGGTATTACTTCACTACGTTCTGTGATTGGTCTAGGAAAGTTGCGACATCTTCTCGACCACTCGAACGCGAGACTGTCACTGATGACGTGCGCTTTCCTACGTTAGAGGTCAGCTGAGTAAGATCTTCAGTTCTTTGAATTCCCCAAGAGCTTGTTATGTTTTCATCCTTTGTAATAATTGGCCGCTGAGATTTAGCACTCAACAACGAAGGTGTGATCATCTCCCCCCCAAAAAAATACCAAGGGTAGTAAAAAATAGTTTCATGACTGCCAATATGGATTTTAAGAGGCAGAAAGTCAAATTGATGAACTCTTCCTCATGGACATATTACACGAATGTGTGTGAAATAATTGTTTCATCAAAACGCCTAAGCGAAATCTAGACCCAGTCCCTTCTTTTTCGTATCACAAGTATGCCTTCATCTCCTCTCCACGCTCAAATGTCGTTAAAAGAGAGGGAGAGAGAAGGAGAGAGAGGGAGAGAAAGTCGATTACTAATGGTACAAGAAAAACTGATTGTTTTTAATCTGATCTCTCTCAGTGGAAACTCCTTCACTTTCCTATGCAGAAAAGCTTTTTAAAGCTTACGATGAAGTGGAGACCTTTGTGATGTTCATTGGGTATCCTCGCAGCAGCCATAGTTTAGTCGGCGCCATATTGGATGCTCACCCAGAAATTATCATTCCGCACGAGTTTAATCTGTTGCAGATGTGGAGTAGATACAATTTGCCAACATTCAGAAGGAAAAACCTGCTAAGATATAAGTTATTTTTTGATCTTCACCGGACTTCTATGGAGCAAGCTATGTTTGGGATACGAGCAAGCCAAAATAGAACAGTTCTTAACGGGGAATTCACATACTTATACAACGTTCCAAAGTTATGGCAAGGAGGATATAAAAACAGAATAAAAGTAAGAACAGAATTCTGCCTGAGGCAATTTTTCTTTTATTATATGAGTTAGCGTATCCCATACCACAGCCAGCCCAAGCTTATCCTAAAGAATAAGGGGGTAAGTTTCTAAAGAAACTGTGGTGCTGCTGTGGATAGGGGCATTACAAGAGAATATGGTTTTACTCACTGAGTTGATTAGTAATGATGTAAATTGGCTACCATAAAGACTTTTTAAAGGTGACGTTTTGATCGCTAGCTTTTCGGAAGAGCGAAGTGATTTCCAAACTGTGCTTATGATTTGTGTTAAAACACCCTCATTTTATTTGAAAACTTTTCTGTATGCTTTATCACGACTATTCTTTTAGGTGATAGGAGACAAAAAAGGGGGCAAAACTTCAGAGCTTTTAAGTCATGACCCAAGCAGAATGAAGCAGTTAGAAGGAATTGCTAAACTGGTGGGGGTGCCTATGAAATTTATACACATTGTCAGAAACCCATTTGATAACATCGCTACCATGGTGCTTCGCAGGCTAGGAGAACGAAATAATGTTAGAGAAGAAGGAGTAAAAGTAAGTTGATTATTAATGTTTTGAGAACTTGTCAAATTACACTTCCATGAAAGAGCTTCAAGAGATGAGAGGATACATTCGATGTCTGTCTTTTTATCATTATAATTATCGATGTTTTATTATTATTACTATTATTATTTTATTATTATTATTATCATTATTATTATTATTATTATTATTTTACATTAGAACATAGCTAGCAGAGCCGCGCAATCAAATTTAGTATACGTAAGCGTGCTCAAAATCCCGATAGTGCAAGCTGATATAGTGTGAGCAAGTCGCTTCGCCAGAAATTTTTTTTTTCGAGCGAGCGGCCATTGTTAGCTCGGGGAAGAATAATATATTTCGCGACAATAATGGATACAAACAGAGACTCGGCCTACTAGTGCCGAAACGAAGACAATTTTTCGACTTTTTCCTTTGGGCTAGAGTTCTTAAATGAGGCAGAAAAAGAAAAAAACAACGGAAAAGGAGACTCGGCATCAGCGCTGTCAGCATTCGCTTCAATTGATATTGTTGTCCGTTTTTCGCGTCGGATTTGATGCACAATTCCACCGGCTATGTTTTAAAACAATTGGTTCATGCTTTCAGCTGTACACTATCGAGTTATGGAGCACGTGTGAAGTTTGGAGAGCGCTCAAAAAGCTAGAGTTGTCCTCGGCTATTGCCTCGGGCAACACTTACGCTTCCTTCGTGCTCTCCAAACTTCCCGCGTACTCCATAACTTGATAGTGCACGCTAAAGCGTGAACCAATTGTTAATTAGACTTAGTATGAGAAATTTGATTGGTTGGAAGCATTTAATCAATACTTAATATTGTGTGAAGCTGACATGATAACCCGACATCTGCAGCGGATATTGCAGTAATCATATCGAGTTTCAAGTCTGCCTAGTTTCGAAGCCCCTCGTTCTTGTAATGTTGTCGAATTTTTTGCAAACTCAGAAAGAAATGTCTTCTATAGCAGATTGTTTAAAAAATTTATATGGATATAGTTGTTAAATCGTTTCGGTATGATGTCATGAATTTTAAAACCTCGTGTTTGTGTTATATAACTCAGACCGTCCGGTTTTGACAATTCGTGATATCCTGCTTAACCTCATTTAATAATCGCTCTATATCATGATCCTTTTGTAAAGAATAAGAAAGATGCTTAGTTATGAGCTCGGTAAAGAAATAGATATTCTTTACAAAACATCACGCTATCGACATTGCCGATCCCAGCAGTACGCAGGACGCATGTCACATATAAACTTTGTACTGGGCCTTGCTCACCATGGGGGCCTTGCTCACCATGGGGTCCCTGTGGCTCAGTGGCAAAGCATTGGAGCGCGGAATCCGAGGACCTGACGTTCGATTCCCCATGGGGACTCAGAATATTTTCTTTGTCCCGCGCTCGTGACTAGACGAAGAAAAATCTTTCAATCATTATCCTTACTGTTAAGATTATAACCATGACTGTCACAGTCGGTATTAGAATCGTTATCATTATTATTATCGCTGCATCATTATTATCATTGCCATTATCAATTTCATAGTCAAAATTAATGTCATCGTCAACTTCATTAGGAGTCTTCAGCGTCGTCAACGTTTTCGTCATCGTTATCACAATCATTATTTTGCAACGTTGTCGTCATCATTTCTACTGTTTGTCACTAACAGGTGAACGGATCACAGATTTTGGAGAACTGGATCGGAGCCTATTTCAAGCTTGTCGAGGCTAACCAGCGCGTCAGAGAACGGTTTGGGGATGCAGTTATTGATATTCCAGGACACGAAACAGTACTCAGACCGAAAGAAACACTACAAAAACTATGTGACCATTTAGGTGTGACATGTTCCGTGCACTATGTAGAAAAATGCAGTAGGATCTTGTATGGGACTCCTTCTGTCACGAGAGATAAAATTGTTTGGACTAAAGAACAAAAACAGCGAGTCACCGAGCTGATGAAAAAATATTCGTTTCTGAAAGACTTTTCGTTTGATGATTACCTCACAGCTAGCAGCGGCTAGCTCAATTTTCATTTCAGCGTTTTAAATCAAAATTTATTGGGTTTGCTTTTCGACCCCCTACGATGTTTCTAGAAAAATGTATTACTAATCAGCCAGGTGTAGTCGTTTTACAATCAAGATAACCAATCAGATTTATTTATTTATTTATTCATCGCCCTGCCTAAGGCACTGTAGGCTTTCCCAGTCCTTCCATTCTCTTACATTGCTGCTTGAACCTTAACTGCCAGCTAGTTGCTAAGCATTTTTTGGTCACGTTTTTGGCTGACCTTTAGCTGAGGATGTACGTCTATTTTGTGGTAATTACGCAAAAATTCAACTTGTAGGAGAAACAGTTGGAGATTTATTAAGGTTGCCAATGTACACGTAGTTGAGTTGATACATAAGTGTTATTAAATTTCTCTTGTTTGATTTACTGTTTTAACATGTTGCATCAGTAAACGTTTCAACAATATTTTCAGAACTTTTCAAAGATCGAAGAAATAAACACGCCATATTAACCATGTAAGTGAAAAACTCCAACTAACTTCTACTTTCAACACACTACTGCGAAAACTTCAAAACTAGTTTCGTCTACGACCTCGTCAGCTGATCACAAACAAAAATCTAAAAATTTAAAAAATTTGAAAAAACGCATGGTTGGTGTAGTAATAAACGAAAAATAGCCACTCGGAACCAGGTCTCTAGACCTGCTACATTGTCATAACTGCCCTCGGGATGTTGACGTAATTCCATTCGCTTTTGGAATGATTAACTTACCCTCTTCAACGTTATTTATCAGCACAGATTCCGTTATCTGCCTCAACATTGCATCGTCACGAAAAACCCCCGTTACATTCATTACAAAGCCCACTTCTTTTCTATTATGCATATCACAACAATGTCTCCACAAAACAGAGCTTCTCGCCGTTCTAAAGCATGGAAGTGTTCTCTACCGCGAGTATACGCACTTCTGGACGTTTCTCCTACATATTTCGATTTACAAGCGTGACAAACCAACTCATATGTAATACCCGTACTTCGGCAGGATCTCTTCCCGTCAGTCCGGCAAAGAGGGCAGTCAGCATTGGTGCATTGCCTCTGTTTGAAGGGGTCTGATCTTTGGAGCATGGCTTTAAGGGTTGTTCAAGATTGCTCAACAACCTTGATCTTAAACTCTGTGGCTTTGATCTCTCTCGTGAACCGGCGCTTAACCTGGGAACCAGGCGTTGCTGGTACGAAAATCACTGTGTCATAATCACCCTTTCTAAACCAGTTTTCACGCGTCTCTTCTTCCTCTCTCCCGCCCGTTCTAACGCCCTCCACTCCCTTGGCCTGAACAACGGTTTTTCACCATTCGCATCCAGTTCCACTCATCGGTTGTAGGCACCCAACGCTGATCGTACTACTTCTTCTCGAAACTTCCGGTCGTAACCAGAGTATTGAAGACGTAACATCATGTGGTTGACGTGAGCAACAACGACCTCCCAGGGTAACTCTCTGCTACAGTTGAGAAGAATCCTCAACACTTCCTACGTAAGTATTGTTCTCTTGCAACTCCACGGTAAGGCCGATCTTGCATTTATCACAGATCTGGAGGCAACATCTTTGTAGTAGAACTCGTGTAGCACGACCTGTATATCACCGTCTTGCCCATCATCACCTACACGCCTTCTCATCTCTATCCAGACTTTTAAACCGAGTATGGGCAGTTTTCAATCCACGTGTCGTGACGGGTAGTCGACCTCTAACCTTATAGAAGGGTGTCTGCTATTTCCAATCGACTGAAACAACAGCATGCATCATTTATCTGACTTGAGGTTTTGCTCTATTTGTGCAAAGTTCTCATCTTGGGTAAAACTTTCTCCTCAAATCTGATACCAGCCGCCGAAGCGTTCATAACCACATTTATGTCATCCACGTACCTTTTGTACACCCGTAACCCCACACGATTTTCTTCCAGCTTCTTTACCATTTGTCTGTCCCATCAGACCATAAACAACTGGGCCAAGACCCCAGTAAGCTCAAGCCCTATCGGACCTCCCTCTGTCTGCAACTTGGTCCGATTGGTGGTGGTTCTTCATGATAAACAATAGGACAACCTTCATCACCTCCGTGAACATCTTTCTGGTAGTAACCTCGTCCGGCTACTCAACCGGTGGTAGCCAAGGTTGAGATCTCTTGGTTCTGTTCTCATCTACAGCGCAACCTGCTGATGGTGGGAGGTCGGGCTCTGTTAGCCTTGCGTTGTGGGCAAAACCTCAGTAACCCCAGATCTCTCAACTCTGCCTCACATCTGTTCAACGAAAGATATAAGGGACCTTTAGCAGTCAGGACGACAACGCCAAGGAAGACTTCGATTAAAAAATTAATTTCTACTCTTAGTCAGAATTTCAAAAATGGCTGCATGAGCTTACTATCTCATAAGGCGCCACAGCTCAACTTCAGCAGGACGTATAGAAGTAGCGTTGAGTTCAAAATGGAAATTGAATTAATTTGCCGTCGCGGTTTCGGTTCGCAGACGACGCAAATTTTGGCGATTTCACGTTGTTGTTTTGCATGAGACGGCTAAGAAATGTACAAAGTTTCAAAACGCACGTGCTGAGCTATTGTTCTACCAATTAGATCTCTTGTTTTTCCACGTCCTCGTTGCCGTCGCCATCGTGGTTGCTTAAGGTCCCTATAATCCCAACTCCTCAACATTTAACCCGACCACTTCTACACCATTTGTGTGGAAGACTTCACAAACTTTCTCTACTGTAAAGGTAATGTCCAAACTTGGGTATAGCGCCTTCACATCAGCTGAGCCACCGACGATATCTTCCGTGATCTGGCTGTCATTTAACTCCTTGACATCAGCCAACATCTCTTCAGTATTCAAACAAACACTCTTCTCTTCTCTCCACACCTCCTACAAAATAAAACTCATTAAATGCTACAATTTCCTCTTGTAGGCTGACACTGCCTCGCATACTGGTCGAACCGGTGGACCAATAGAGGGGTCATCTGCGTTCTCGTGATCTTTCCTAAGGGCATACAAAGGGGGCAAGGTGCAGTCACTTACTTAAGTAGAATTTCACAACGAAGAAATAAATAGATTTCGCAATAAAAGGAAACTTGATGAAAGCAGCAAACTTGAGTCGTCTTTCCAGCGAACTCAATGAAACACTCAGAGAGCACACGGCATGAGAAACTAGCCCCGAACATTTTGATAACACCGCTCAAATATGATAGATCATGGATTGTAGAGGTGGGGGGAATCATTAGGATTTTCGGTTTTGTGGTTTTGGCCATTTTTTAGATGGTTTTTTCCGGTTTTTGTGCCAAAAAACTTCGGTTTTAGTTTTCATTGCGTTTTGTGGATTTGCCGTTCGCATTTGGTTTTACGATTTCGTTAAAAATACTAACGGGTTTTTGGATTTGGTATCAGGTTTATGGTTTTTCCTTTTTGGGTTCCAGTTTTTCTCCCATGCTCCACATGTCACTTCTACACGGTTTTGCATTCGGTTTTCGGTTTTGATCAAATTTTTTTTGGCGGTTTTATGCTTTTAAAATGATTTTTTTCTACGGTTTTGCGGTTTCTAATAGAACCCAATACTCCCCTCATGATGGAATCTAACAAATAAAGCGACTGGCCATTTGACAACCAACTAAGCGTTAAAGTTGTCAATAAATCATATACACATTCGACTTCCTTTTATTTCTGTGATAGGATTAGTTAAAAACTATGTGGTTCTACGAGTAAATAACTGTGGCTCCACATAAGCAGTCACTCGACTCATTAAATATCAGTAACAACTGCTACTTATGGTACGTTTTACATTTGTCAATTCTTATTTATTGTGTCTTGCACCCAGTACTTCAGAACCATCATGTCAGCATACACACCATATCGACCTTCGCGCGCGCAGCCAATTCCCCAACTTACTGCGCCAACCAAATACCACTTGTTATTCTTAGAACAGACAAGCGGTCCGCCACTATCTCCTTGACATGCGTCAATCCCTCCTTTAGCGTACCCTGCACAGCGCATCCGCTGTGAAATAGTGTACCCCAAATCTTGATAGGCAGATTGGCAAGTGTCTCGTGAGATCAGCGGCACTTGAGCTTGCTGCAGTATCTGTTGAATCAAACGGCCATTACATACATAAGATGTTTTAACATGACGGCGATAAGGAATTAAGTGTTACAATTTGGGCCAAGCATATCCCGGCCTCCGTTGCATGGAGCAAATAGTAGTACTGCTACTCTCCCTGGATGGGATGGTTGTCAATTGTAGATTACCCCCCTCCCCACTGACCTCAGTGGTTCCTACTTATACTCCTGGAAGGAGAAGGGGGGTGGGGGTGGGAGGGAATCTTGTTCGAAGGAGGAGCTCATTAACTGGGCAGTAAACAAAACAATAAACAAAACCTCTTTTGAGGTTTTGTTTATTGAGTAAGATGTATGGGGTAAGATGGATGGGCTAAGATGGATGGGGTAAGCTCGAAGATAGCCAGGCCAATATGCGTGGAAGCATGGAAACTACGCGGTCTAAAAGTGGAATATTCATCATCTTCACCTAGTGAAAATAACATTCTCGGAAAAAATGCCCGATCTGTAGCATTTAGTGAGTTAGAATAAAATAATTAATAAAGAAATAGTGTACAAAGGGAATATCTTCATTGTAAAAAACTCAATGCTCACTTGCATCGCTGAATATTTCTCTAAAAATGTTTAATAAGAATTTCTCTTTACATCCATTTACCTGTGGGATGTCCCCTCCTTCTGTTGTATGACCCCAGCCTGTGACGAAACATTTGGTCCCCACCCCAAAGTCAAACTTAGGCAGGCACACAGGCCGCACGCGCGTATTATAAGTGAGTGGAGACTGGAGCTTAATAAGAGCCAAGTCGTAGTCTTCGTTTTGATGCGGAGCGTAGCTTGGATGCTTGATGACTTTTTCGATTGGAATGTTTTGTTCATATCCTTCTTTTCCATTAAGGTCATGATCCCCTGTTGAGAAACAATGGAAAAGGTCAAGGAGTTTACGGGAAATCTTTGTGCTTCAAAACGACGTATGATACTCTGTAAGCTTGAAGAATTAGTGACTCTCGGTAAAGTTGGAATTTTTTCGTGAAATTTTCTTACCTCAACGCTTCGTTTTCTACCTTGCAATGTTTAGCGAAACGAGTGACCTTCGGTAAAGATCGAGATGGGTCGAAGATTTTTCGCGACACTGTCATAGCTCAAATGTACATTTCTTTTCGAACATGCTTGCTATGAAGCATGATTGTTAGCGACATGTTGGTTACAACTTTCTGTCAACACTTTTTATTAACTAGATCCGGTTAAAATCTTAAGGGTAAGAAGCCACTAAATAAAAAAACATGGTCAATCTTTTTAAGTTGGCAAGCCTTTAAAAAATCCTTCCGCGTAACAAGGAGTAATTATAACGGCAGAATTTAACGATATCATTAAGGGCTCTTGATACTGCATTGACTTCAAACACGCTTGCTGGATATGAGATGCCGTTCGAAACGCGAAAATGACTGTCTGCTTGTAACTCTCTGTCGGCCTTCGGACCATTCAGTAACAGCCTGGAATGTAAGTCCCACAGAACAGGCCTAAACTGAATCGAATTTTGCAAGTTACCTGCAACAATAGTATACTGGTTAGGATCATCGCCATACGCGAAACAGTGAGCCGCTGACACAACCCACTGAGGCGTCAAAATTGAGCCTCCGCACCAGTGGGGTTTCTCAGCATGTCCCTTGTAGTCCATTGTTATTTGCCACGGCCAAGCCCCTGGTCTAGCATTAGTGCCCCCGACTATTCTGTGTCCGAGGAACCTTGTGCCGCACTCTACATCTCCTGAGTGTAAAAAGGTGTGGGATTATCATTCAGTTATTCCTTGACAGAGAGGGAAAATTCGAATAAGTGCGGCTATTGATCATGACTTAAAAAACGATGTTCCACTCGGCTGCACCAGTTTAGTCTCTGGGTTGATCTGAGTTCATCTGAGCATGCTTGATAAGTATGAGAAGATAAGATTGAAAAAATTTAAAGGTTTTGACAGGAAAAAGGAGTTAAAATGAATAAATGATAAAAAGTAGATGAAGAAAAATACATAAATACATTTAAGTGAAAGAGCTGTTTCGTTATCGAATGAATCAATTTGTTTTGTGAGATTTGGACTTCAAGTAAACCACGAAAAAAAAAAACTAATGAAAGGAAAGTAACTTTATAGAACACGCTCCTTAAATCTTGTCTATCTTAAACCTGTTGTATTCAATATGTAACTGATCCTTTGCTATAAGAAATACGCGGCACCAGGTCTGCCTCACCTTGGTCAATTGGTTGTTCAGTACGGGGAAGAGTTGTTGGTGGCGGGGCGGGTGTTGGAACTGAAAGAAAGCGATTTTGATAACAAAAAAAATTATCTGCAATCTCTAAACAAGACTTTCAGCCGTATGGAATGATAAGTTAAAGGAAGTGAAGGGAAACGTTTCTTTTTCCTATTAAGAATAGAAAAAAAGAACGAAGAAAAGGTACAAGGAATCGAACTCGCGTGAGTTAAGGAATGGCTCAAAAACGAGATCGTGACCCCCAGCGAGGCCTCATAGTTAAGTATTTGTAATTGCTAACTTAATTAATAAAGAGCTCCTAAGTTTCAGCGTCGTACGTTTAAACAATCATGGCATTGCTTTTCGCAGGTATACTAATTCAAGGAATGTTTCGATATGAAGAAAGTTTCCCGACGTAAACAGATTATTTGTCGTTACTTAGTATATTGGAGGATTTTCATCTCGAAAAATTTTGTAGGGATCTTCACCAGACAGAGGTACGTAACAAATAATTCCTGCCTTTGTACATACATGCATGTAAAATCGTGATATAATTCGGAAACTGCACTAGCTTATTAACACTGCTTTTAAACAACTGTAAAAATAACTATTTCCCTCCCGGCCCAAAAGGCTTAGCTGAAAAGTTTTGGCGATCAATCGACTGAGTAGTATTCGCATGGGAGTAATATGCTGCACAAGTTTATGTTGTGATATTAACTAACATAATTTTACGAATTCCAATACATACTACGCATGTTTAGGCTTATACTATTTTGCGAAACGAAACGAAACGAAACGAAACGAAACGAAATTGTACTATTTTGCGAAACGAAACGAAACGAAACGAAATTTTGCGAAATGGCGTTTTTTCGCCTTTATTTAGCAAATATGTCCTCTTCGTCCGAAACAAAATGTTTCCACTAATATTATAATCAATATTTCTAAGAGCCTGGTCACCTCTCATTTCATTGACCATAGAAGAATTCGCTTCGCAAAGTAGTAATTTTGACAGAATTACTATTTTGCGAAATGGCGTATTTTCTCCTTTACTCAGCAAATATGTCCTCTTCGTCCGAAACAAAATGTTTCCACCAATAAAATGATCAATGTTTCTAAGAGCCTGGTCACCTCTCATTTTATTGACCAAAATAGAACTCGTTTCGCAAAGTAGTAATTTTGACAGAATTACTATTTTGCGAAATGGCGTTTTTTCGCCTTTATTCAGCAAATATGCCCTCCTCGTCCGAAACAAAATGTGTCCACTAATAAAATGATCAATGTTTCTAAGAGCCTGGTCACCTCTCAATTTATTGACCATAATAGAACTCGTTTCGCAAAGTAGTAATTTTGACAGAATTACTATTTTGCGAAATGGCGTTTTTTCACCTTTATTCAGCAAATATGTCCTCTTCGTCCGAAACAAACTGTTTCCACCAATAAAATGATCAATGTTTCTAAGAGCCTGGTCACCTCTCATTTCATTGACCATAACAGAACTCGTTTCGCAAAGTAGTAATTTTGACAGAATTACTATTTTGCGAAATGGCGTTTTTTCGCCTTTATTTAGCAAATATGCCCTCCTCGTCCGAAACAAAATGTGTCCACTAATAAAATGATCAATATTTCTAAGAGCCTGGTCACCTTTCATTTTATTGACCAAAATAGAACTCGTTTCGCAAAGTAGTAATTTTGACAGAATTACTATTTTGCGAAATGGCGTTTTTTCGCCTTTATTTAGCAAATATGCCCTCATCGTCCGAAACAAAATGTGTCCACTAATAAAATGATCAATATTTCTAAGAGCCTGGTCACCTCTCATTTTATTGACCATAACAGAACTCGTTTCGCAAAGTAGTAATTTTGACAGAATTACTATTTTGCGAAATGGCGTTTTTTCGCCTTTATTCAGCAAATATGCCCTCCTCGTCCGAAACAAAATGTTTCCACCAATAAAATGATCAATGTTTCTAAGAGCCTGGTCACCTCTCATTTTATTGACCAAAATAGAACTCGTTTCGCAAAGTAGTAAATTTGACAGAATTACTATTTTGCGAAATGGCGTTTTTCGCCTTTATTTAGCAAATGTGTCCTCTTCCTCCGAAACAAAATGTGTCCACTAATGAAATGATCATTATTTCTAAGAGCCTGGTCACCTCTCATTTTATTGACCATAACAGAACTCGTTTCGCAAAGTAGTAATTTTGACAGAATTACTATTTTGCGAAATGCGGTTTTTTCACCTTTATTTAGCAAATATGTCCTCTTCGTCCGAAACAAAATGTGTGCACTGATAAAATGATTAATATTTCTAAGAGCCTGGTCACCTCTCATTTTATTGACCAAAATAGAACTCGTTTCGCAAAGTAGTAATTTTGACAGAATTACTATTTTGCGAAATGGCGTTTTTCGCCTTTATTTAGCAAATAAATCCTCTTCTTCCGAAACAAAATGTGTGTCTATTAATAAAATGATCAACATTTCTAAGAGCCTGGTGACCTCTCATTTTATTGACCATAACAGAACTCGTTTCGCAAAGTAGTAAATTTGACAGAATTACTATTTTGCGAAATGGCATTTTTTGACCTTTATTTAGCAAATATGTCCTCTTCGTCCGAAACAAAATGTTTCTACTAATAAAATGATCAATATTTCTAAGAGCCTGGTCACCTCTTTTTTATTGACCAAAATAGAACTCGTTTCGCAAAGTAGTTATTTTGACAGAATTACTATTTGCGAAATGGCGTTTTTTCACCTTTATTTAGCAAATATGTCCTCTTCGTCCGAAACAAAATGTTTCCACTAATAAAATGATCAATATTTCTAAGAGCCTGGTCACCTCTGGTCACCTTATAACGTATTTTCCTAGCAGTTTGATCAAACATCAAGTGTTCATTTAGTTCGGCTGGAATTAAGATCGGCGTTTGAATCAATTGAGTCCTTCTAAATAATTTGGGTTGGCCTTAATTAAAATTTGGTTTGGCTCACCAAACGATCGACGTTTGAACTGGGCCTAACTTTCGAATGCACGCGAAGTTTAAAATTATAATTTTAGATATTTCACGAGTTATTTTTGGCATCAGCAATGTTTTTTTTCCTCTTAATGTTTTACTTAACTGCAATGGACGGTCATTCCAAACGTGAAGCGTTAGAAATAATTAGAACACTGGCCACCAACTCTGCAATAATTTACGACTTCTAGTTAAATTAATGACATACGTCGTGACTTATTAACTAAATATTTACAATTTAAAATCTTAAGTACGATGAGTTCTTTATGGTGCCAAATTTTGATTCAGCGGCACCATGTGTGACAAATTTATAGCCAATAATTAATTTCCCACAGGAATAACACTTTGTTCCAGGCCTTAAACTAACCACTTAAGAAGGCGTGAAATGTGCGAGTCAGCGATATCAATAGCACGACTAGTAAATTAACTTCAGGGATTGTGTTGCGCATTTTATTAGTGAACATATTTTGTTTCGGACGAAGAGGACATATTTGCTAAATAAAGGCGAAAAAACGCCATTTCGCAAAATAGTAATTCTGTCAAAATTACTACTTTGCGAAACGAGTTCTATTTTGGTCAATAAAATGAGAGGCGACCAGGCTCTTAGAAATATTGATCATTTTATTAGTGGACACATTTTGTTTCGGACGAGGAGGGCATATTTGCTAAATAAAGGCGAAAAAACGCCATTTCGCAAAATAGTAATTCTGTCAAAATTACTACTTTGCGAAACGAGTTCTATTTTGGTCAATAAAATGAAAGGTGACCAGGCTCTTAGAAATATTGATCATTTTATTCGTGGACACATTTTGTTTCGGACGAGGAGGGCAT